>NW_027308436.1:0-109480 GCF_047496885.1 Scyliorhinus torazame
CAACCCCCCCCAGAATATTACCTTCAGTGCTTCCCAAAAAATGACTGCCAACACCTCCCCATTCATGGATACCTTCACATGGTTAAAAGATGGTCACGACTAGGAGTTAAATATCCAAGGGTATCAGACTATACGAAAGGATAGAATGGACGGTAAGAGCGGGTGGTGTAGCTTTGTTGTTTAAGGATGGCATCCGGGCAATAGTAAGGGATGATATTGGTGCTATGGAGGACAAGGTTGAATCAATTTGGGTGGAAATCAGGAATAGTAAGGCGAAAAGGTCACTGATAGAAGTAGTCTATAGGCCACCAAATAGTAACAGGATGGTAGGGCAGGCAATAAGCAAAGAAATAACGGATGCATGTAGAAATGGTACAGCGGTTATCATGGGAGATTTTAATCTGCATATCGATTGGTTTAACCAGGTTGGTAAAGGCAGCCTTGAGGAGGAGTTTATAGAATGTGCCCGGGATAATTTCCTGGAACAGTATGTAATGGAACCTACAAGGGAACAAGCGGTCCTAGATCTGGTCCTGTGTAATGAGGCAGGATTGAATAATGATCTCATAGTTCGGGATCCTCTTGGAAGGAGCGACCACAATATGGTGGAATTTAAAATACAGTTGGAGGATGACGAGGTAAAATCAAACACTAATATTTTGTGCTTAAACAAAGGCGATTACAATAGGATGAGAGAAGAACTAGCTAAGGTAGACTGGGAGCAAAGACTTCATGGTGAAGCAGTTGAGGAACAGTGGAGAACCTCCGAGCGATCTTTCACAGTGTTCAGAAAAGGTTCAAACCGACAAAAAAGAAAGACGGTAGAAAGGGGAAAAACCGACCGTGGATATCTAAGGAGGTGAGGGAGAGTATCAAATTGAAGGAAAAAAACATACAAAGTGGCAAAAATTAGTGGGAGACTAGAGGACTGGGAAGTCTTTAGGGGACAACAGAAAGCTACTAAAAAAGCCAAAAAGAAGAGTAAGGTAGACTATGAAGTAAACTGGCTCAGAACATAAAAGCAGATAGTAAAAGCTTCTACAAATATATAAGACAAAAAAGAGTGGCTAAGGTAAATATTGGTCCTTTGGAAGATGAGAAGGGAGATTTAATAATAGGAGACGGGGAAATGGCTGAGGAGCTGAACAGGTTTTTTGGGTCAGTCTTCACAGTGGAAGACACAAATAACATGCCAGTGACTGATGGAAATAAAGATATGATAGGTGAGGACCTTGAGATGATTGTAATCACTAAGGAGGCAGTATTGGGCAAGCTAATGGGGCAAAAGGTAGACCAGTCTCCTGGCCCTGATAGGATGCATCCCAGAGTGTTAAAAGAGATGGCCAGGGAAATTGTAAACGCACTAGTGATAATTTATCAAAATTCACTAGACTCTGGAGTGGTCCCAGAGGATTGGAAAGTAGCAAACGTGACACCACTGTTTTTAAAAAAAGGAGGTTGGCAGAAAGCGGGTAATTATAGGCCGGTAAGCTTAACTTCGGTTGTAGGGAAAATGCTGAAATCTTATAATTAAGGAGGAAATAGCGGGGCACCTGGAGGGACATTGTCCCATTGGGCAGACGCAGCATGGGTTCACAAAGGGTAGGTCGTGTCTGACTAATTTGGTAGAATTTTTTTGAGGCCGTTACCAGTGCAGTAGATAACGGGGAGCCAATGGATGTGGTATATCTGGATTTCCAGAAAGGTTTTGACGAGGTGCCACACAAGGTTGCTGCATAAACTAAAGATGCATGGCATTGAGGGTAAAGTGGTAGCATGGGTAGAGGATTGGTTAAGTAACAGAAAGCAGAGAGTGGGGATAAATGGATGTTTCTCTGGTTGGCAACCTGTAACTAGTGGGGTCCCTCAAGGATCAGTGTTGGGCCCGCAGTTGTTCACAATTTACATAGACGATTTGGAGTTGGGGACCAAGTGCAATGTGCAGACGACACGAAGATGAGTGGTAAAACAAAAAGTGCAGAGGATACTGAAAGTCTGCAGAAGGATTTGGATAGGTTAGGTGAATGGGCTAGGGTCTGGCAGATGGAATTCAATGTTGCCAAGTGTGAGGCTATCCATTTTGGGAGGAATAACAGCAGAATGGATTATTATTTAAACGGTAAGATGTTAAAACATGCTGCTGTGCAGAGGGACCTGGGTGTGCTGGTGCACGAGTCGCAAAACGTTGGTGTGCAGGTGCAACAGGTGATTAAGAAGGCTAATCGAGTTTTGTCTTTCATTGCTAGAGGGATGGAGTTCAAGACGAGTGAGGTTATGCTGCAATTGTATAGGGTGTTGGTGAGGCCGCATCTGGAGTATTGTGTTCAGTTTTGGTCTCCTTACCTGAGAAAGGACATATTGGCACTGGAGGGAGTGCAGAGGAGATTCACTAGGTTGATCCCAGAGTTGAGGGGATTAGATTATGATGAGAGGTTGAGTAGACTGGGACTGTACTCATTGGAGTTTAGAAGGATGCGGGGGGATCTTAGTGAGACATATAAAATTATGAAGGGAATAGATAGGATAGATGCGGGCAGGTTGTTTCCACTGGTCGGGGAAAGCAGAACTAGGGGGCAGAGCCTCAAAATAAGGAGAGGTAGATTTAGGACTGAGTGTAGGAGGAACTTTTTCACCCAAAGGGTTGTGAATCTCTGGAATTCCTTGCCCAGTGAAGCAGTTGAGGCTCCTTCTTTAAACGTTTTTAAGAAAAAGATAGATGCCTTTCTAAAGAATAAAGGGATTCGGGGATATGGTGTACGGGCCGGAGAGTGGAGCTGAGTCCACAAAGATCAGCCATGATCTCATTAAATGGCGGAGCAGGCTCGAGGGGCCAGATGGCCTACTCCTGTTCCTAGTTCTTATGTTCTTATTCTGATACAACTCCACGTACTCCTGAATCGCCACCCGCACCTTATGTGCAAGCTAGTTTACAGCAGTTGTGGATAAAATCCATGCACGTTATGAGAAGTAATCCGAAGCATTTTAATTTCATAATTGTCAGGTAAGAACAGTCTTGAACAGGAGAGACACTGATGGAGATGGGGGTATTGGGGACCAGAGCACGGTATGGCTACATACTTTTGTGATTAGAGACTTGCTGCTGCCAAACCGCTCAAAAATGTGACCCTTTACATCATCCAGGGCAGAACTGTTAAGCTGCTGGTTGACCATAGGGCTGCACAGTAGCACAGTGGACCCGGGTTTGATTCCCGGCTTGGGTCACTGTCTGTGCGGAGTCTGCACATCCTCCCCGTGTGTGCGTGGGTTTCCTCCGGGTGCTCCGGTTTCCTCCCACAGTCCAAAGATGTGCAGGTTAGGTGGATTGGCCATGATAAATTGCCCTTAGTGTCCAAAATTGCCCTTAGTGTTGGGTGGGGTTACTGGGTTATGGGGATAGGGTGGAGGTGTTGACCTTGGGTAGGGTGCTCTTTCCAAGAGCCGGTGCAGACTCGATGGGCTGAATGGCCTCCTTCTGCACTGTAAATTCTATGATGTGCTGTTAGGTAATTTGGACATTCTGAATTCTCCCTGTGTACCCAAACAGGTGCCGGAATGTGGTGACCATGGGCTTTTTACAGAAACTTCATTGCAGTGTTAATGTAAGCCTACTTGTGACACTAAAAAGATTAGTATGATTATATCTTTACCAGTGAAGATCAATTGAGAGGAATGTTGGTGAATAAATCATAAGTTAACTGATGAATATCCGGTTTTGCTACCTTGCCAATCAGACCACAGGAACGCAATAAGTTTAAACTTTAAAAAAAAAAATGTCATCTCATTTTGGTCTTCACTGTTGCAATGAGAGTAGCTTATTACCCCTGTATCTACTCGTGAATGTAGTTTCGCATCTCTGGTATTAGAATTACACTTCTGTTGAGGTGTCTCACTTCAAAATGTGTATTTTAACAGTAAAAAAAAATCATCCTTTTTTTGTGGGTCAGATGGATGTGCATTTAATGTTCAGGTCATTGACTTCTGTGAAATGACCAGAAAAGCATCCTTCAATGGCTGTGGAGAGGGAGCCCAAGGACTACAGAGAGGAAACAGAGGGTAAAAATACCTTCAACTGAAATGTAATTGATTATTGCCTTATTGGCACTTAGCTCTGCTGTGAACTAATGAAATCTGTGTTTTGCTAAATAGTGTGTGCATGCCTATATTTCCTCTGAAGCCTGAAGCGCTCGTTTTTGAGCAGAGCAAATTGAGAGGGAAGATTTGAATAATGTTTTGTTCTGCGTGTCCATTTTTGGACACTTGGGTCTTGCATTGCACAAAACATATTGTGCCAGATTTGTAGGTGCGGCACATAATGCTGGCCTGTTAATTAACAGGGTGTTTATTATGTGGTTACACTTTGGCTGGGCTCATCCTGCATTTTGGTATGCTGAGCCAATGCATTTTGAAGGAGGAACATAAGTGCTGTTGAGGTATGCTATTTTGCAACTTCCGGGCACTAAATTCCAGTTCAGATAATGACTTGATGTGCTTTGAATTGGTGATACATTGGTTTTTTTCTGGGTTTAAATGGGCAACATTTTCTGTGTAATTACATCCTGAAATAGTTCAAATGCAGCATGGGTTGAAAGTTTTGGAATGGGTAGTTAACATGTTTGCAGTAAATTAGAATGGGTGGTGGAGAAAGGAACTAGTGGGAACCATAGTTATTAAAGTCACGGGGTAAAATAGTAGAAGGCCCAAAAATGCCTTTTAATCTTGAGACTTTAGTGGCTACGTTTTCAGAGCTGTGATAATTTATTTTCAGTTTAAAACTGGGCTGATCGTACTGATGGATTTCTCTCTCCAGAGCAGCAGTTACTAATGCAAATATTGAAAGAAACTAAAAATGCTGGAGAGAATAAAAATGTAAAAATCCAGGTGCAGCGTCTTTGTCATACGTTACAGGTGCGGATTTCAAATTAGCCTTTTCATATTTTCATTGCACCCTTCCTGCTGAACTGGCTTCATTTTAACAAGTGAGTAATTTATTTGCCCAAATTTACCTCCAACGTCTAAATTAACAAAAGCACTCTCTCACCACATTCAAGAACTTTGCCCCAAATAAGTATTTGGCTTGAACGGTTCCAGTGTCCCCAATGCCCAGAAATGAAATGGCTATTGATGTAAATTGCTTCCCCCCCCCCAAGCATTCTACTATCACAGGATTATGGGTAATACACCCCATTTATGCAGTAAATGAAACTGTTTTGGTAGTACGATGTAGCTAATTTTACACCCGAAATAGCGCAATTTCCTGTGATTTGGAGGGTGGAGAAGGAAGGTTTCTATGAAAGCACAACTAGAATCTGTTTCCTGTATTATATCTATGCCTGATAAATTGAACAGATTCAGTGAAAACAATCCATAATATTTTTCTTTTATCAGCCCAGTTTGTAATACTAATCTGACTCCTATTCTACTATTGGATCAACAGGAAAGGCAAAATAAAATCTTTATTCCTGATGTGGTTGTCTGTTGAACATAATGAGCAATTCTGGTGTGGACGGTTTGAAAATGCCAGTTTTTGACAGTTTGTGGTTAAGGACCTGAATTACAGCTAAAGAATCAAAATAGTGTTTACATTGCCCTACCACAAAATATCCTTAGTAGCTTGCATGTTATGTTTGTCCAATGCTGTACGAGAATTATATTATGATCAGACAGAAGTCAACATGGTTTTTAAAAAGGGAATCAAAACAGAAAATTCATGCCTGGATACACCTGGAGAAAGAGAAACGACCAACGTTTGAGTCAGTGTGACTCATGGTAGCATAGTGGTTAGTTAGCACTGATGCGTCAGCACCAGAGACCCGGGTTCAATTCCGGCCTTGGGTGAATGTTGGTGCGGAGTTTGCACGTTCTCGTGTCTGCGTGGATTTCTTTGGGGTGCTCTGGTTTCCTCCCACAGCCCAAAAATGCAGGTTAGGTGGCATTGGGGAATAGGGCAGTGGAGTGGGCCTTAGTCGGGTGCTCTTTCGGCGGGTCGTTGGGCCAAATAGCCGCCTCCTGCACTGCAGGGATTCTATGACTCTTCAGAGCTAAAGAGAGGATTAAGTGGCATTGATTTTATACTGTTGAGGCGGTGGAGCAAAATAGCTAAGTGAGTGAGGAGAGATTGCCTAAAGATGTAATTAATGGCAGTGGTAAAGGCTATAGAAGGTGCTGGTAGTAGCATGTGCTGATAGCTTACGGTGAGATCGAAATGTTAATGGGAGAACAAAGGTCAGTGCTCAGTGAAAGCAACACTTGAGAACAAGTGTTTGGCCCTTACATGCGGGGTTGGAACAGAAAAAAATATATTTTTCGAAATCCCTACGGTGAAGAAGGAGGCCATTTGGCCCATCAAGTCTGCACTGACCCTCTAAAAGAGCACCGTACCTTGGCCCTAAGGTTGTTGAACTCGTGCCTAATCAGAAGATGAGGTGTTCCTCCAGTTTGCGTTGGGCTTCACTGGAACATTACAGCAGGCCAACAGGTGATGTGTGGGCATGCAATCAAGATGCAGAGTTGAAATGGCGAGCAATGGGAAGGTTGTGGTCATGCTTGCGGACTGAGCGCAGGTGTTCCACAGAGCAGTCACCCAGTCTGCGTTTTATTATCTTAGAAAAGGGCAAGTGTGTTTGACAAAATTAATCTTTTGAGGATTTAACTTGTAGAGTTGGAGCATAAATGGCAGCCGACTTGTAAAAGACACTTGATAAGGTGCCAATATACAAGATAAGAATTCATGGAACATATTAACATGGATAGAGGATTGGTTATTGGGCAGAAAGCAGACGAGGGACAGAGGATTGGTTATTAGACAGAAAGCAGATGAGGGACAAAAAGGGTATTTGGCAGGTTATAATTATTGAAGTGCCGCAAGGATCAGTGTTGCGACCTCATCCGTTTACAATCTATTTTAAGACTTGGGTGAAGAGGTAGAGTAATGTATCTTGTGTTTGTTGACAAAACAAAGCTAAGTGAGAACATAAGTTGTGAGGAGGACAGGAAGAGTGTGAAGAGATCTAGAAATGTTAATTAAGTGGGTAACAGGTGGCAGATGAAATATAACGTGGGAGAGTTTTTTTGTGCAGCAAGAAAAGCAGAATGAAACTTGTAAATGATGTTCAAAAGAGAGGGACTCGCGCAAGAAATTGAAAATTAGCTTATAGGTAAATTTTAGTAAGTTGGAAGGCAACTGTACTTCCCCTTTTTTGCAAGGGACTTGGAGTACAAGATTAAGCAAGTTTTTGTTTTAGCGAGACTTCAAAGGAGAGGTGGAAACCTGGAGGATTTTAAGCATGCAGTTTGAATGTCATGGCCTATGTGATTCAAGACAAGATCACTGTTCTGCAACAATCCTGCCTTCAGAGGGACCTAAAGGTTTGGGAAGATGGACTGGCACATAGACCAAATTTTACTTAATGCGTATTCCCTTCCAGATCGATCCCATGCTTGCATACCCTGACCAGTTACATTTAATGTTTTAACGTCTTTAATGCTGGGCATTGCACAATGTGTAAGTTATGGTTATATAGATATTATATTAATAATGCTACGTGCCGGAGTGTGGCGACTAGGGGCTTTTCACAGTAACTTAATTGCAGTGTTAATGTAAGCCTACTTGTGACAATAAACATTATTGTTATTATTATTATTATTGATAGGGTGGCGGTGTTGACCTTGGGTAGGGTGCTCTTTCCAAGAGCCGGTGCAGACTCGATGGGCCGAATGGCCTCCTTCTGCACTGTAAATTCTATGATCTATTATTTGAGGCTTTGTTTGAGCATGGACTTGTGTTGAGGTGACCAGTGATAAGTTATTTTCTGCACACAGGCGCTGTGGATACTTTCTTTTGTCATGGAATTGAATCAACTTTCATAGCCGAGTTTTAGGAAACATTTTAAAAATGTTTCCCAGTACCCAATTGAATTAGGACATCATTGGCCATGTCATCTCAATGTAACAATTGTTTGGTTATGATGCTAATTGAATTATGTTTGTTCTGGTCAAACATGGGGATGCCCATGTCTCCTACTGAAGCTGATATTAATTCCTCTGCAATGATCCAATGTTTTCCTGACATTGCAACTCTTTCGTATGAGGTGTCAAGAGTCTTAATATTGTCAGCAGCTGTAACAGAGCACAGAGCTGTCCTCGCCATATGAGGCACCGTTGACTGAAAAAGTACTTGTCCTTGTGATCATGTTTATTCCAAGTGTCTGTGTAAAGAAGATGGTTTTTAGTCTGTTATTTGACAGAACCTCCTGCAGTTAAGGGTAATCAGTGTCCCAAGTAAATGCCATTTTGATGTACTTCATTGTTATTTTTACATTGCTTTGATTTAAAACCTGTTTTATGCCTAGTGTCAGTGTTTCACTTCGCAGGCTAATATTTGCATATGGAGTCCGGAATCATTGTCTTGTCAGTAATTTGTTTTCAGTCGAGGGCATTTGTAGTGGCAAGACAAATTTTATTCCTTTGCTCATGATCGCTATCTTGTTTTCTTAAAACTAGCCAACTCCACTGTCCATTTCATACTTGGCCTCAGCAAATATAGTTATAGTGCAAGCAGTTATAGTACAAGGTATACATTGGGGCAAAAAACAAATTTAGGTCTCAGCTCAATTAGACTCGACAGTTGCAACCAAATTAGTGCATGACGATTGGAGGGGAGGACATTGCACTGTATATCTTATCTTATTTCCATTGATGCATCTTGAAGTAAAATAGCTACTTCATACAACAAATTCCCAAAGAGCCTTCGGACCGAGTAGCCTACTAAAAAAAAATAAAAAAAAATGCATTAAATGAATAACTAAAATCTGCCATTAGACATTTTGGATTGGATTTGTTTATTGTCACGTGTACCGAGGTACAGTGAAAAGCATTGTTTTGCGTGCAGCTCCAGACCGATCATTCCGTACATAGAAAGAAAATACATGGCATAGACCATAAGACATAGGAGTGGAAGTAAGGCCATTCGGCCCATCGAGTCCACTCCACCATTCAATCATAGCTGATTTCAACTCCATTTACCCGCTCTCCATAGCCCTTAATTCCTTGAGAAATCAAGAATTTATCAACTTCTGTCTTAAAGACACTCAACGTCCCAGCCTCCACCGCCCTCTGTGGCAATGAATTCCACAGACCCACCACTCTCTGGCTGAAGAAATTTCTCCTCATCTCTGTTCTAAAGTGACTCCCTTTTATTCTAAGGCTGTGCCCCCGGGTCCTAGTCTCCCCTGTTAATGGAAACAACTTCCCTACATCCACCCTATCTAAGCCATTCATTGTCTTGTAAGTTTCTATTAGATCTCCCCTCAACCTCCTAAACTCCAATGAATATAATCCCAGGATCCTCAGACGTTCATCGTATGTTAGGCCTACCATTCCTGGGATCATCCGTGTGAATCTCCGCTGGACCCGCTCCAGTGCCAGTATGTCCTTCCTGAGGTGTGGGGCCCAAAATTGCTCACAGTATTCTAAATGGGGCCTAACTAATGCTTTATAAAGCTTCAGAAGTACATCCCTGCTTTTATATTCCAAGCCTCTTGAGATGAATGACAACATTGCATTTGCTTTCTTAATTACAGACTCAACCTGCAAGTTTACCTTTAGAGAATACTGGACTAGGACTCCCAAGTCCCTTTGCACTTCAGCATTATGAATTTTGTCACCGTTTAGAAAATAGTCCGTGCCTCTATTCTTTTTTCCAAAGTGCAAGACTTCGCACTTGCCCACATTGAATTTCATCAGCCATTTCTTGGACCACACTCCTAAACTGTCTAAATCTTTCTGCAGCCTCCCCACCTCCTCAATACTACCTGCCCCTCCACCTATCTTTGTATCATCGGCAAACTTAGCCAGAATGCCCCCAGTCCTGTCATCTAGATCGTTAATATATAAAGAGAACAGCTGTGGCCCCAACACTGAACCCTGCGGGACACCACTCGTCACCGGTTGCCATTCCGAAAAAGAACCTTTTATCCCAACTCTCTGCCTGACAGCCAATCGTCAATCCATGTTAGTACCTTGCCTCGAATACCATGGGCCCTTATTTTACTCAGCAGTCTCCCGTGAGGCACCTTATCAAAGGCCTTTTGGAAGTCAAGATAGATAACATCCATTGGCTCTCCTTGGTTAACCTATTTGTTATCACTTCAAAGAACTCTTAACAGGTTTGTCAGGCACGACCTCCCCTTACTAAATCCATGCTGACTTGTCCTAATCCCACCCTGCACTTCCAAGAATTTAGAAATCTCATCCTTAACAATGGATTCTAGAATCTTGCCAACAACCGAGGTTAGGCTAATTGGCCTATCATTTTCCATCTTTTTCCTTGTTCCCTTCTTGAACAGGGGGGGTTACAACAGCGATTTTCCAATCCTCTGGGACTTTCCATGACTCCAGTGACTTTTGAAAGATCATAACTAACGCCTCCACTATTTCTTCAGCTATCTCCTTTAGAACTCTAGGATGTAGCCCATCTGGGCCCGGGGATTTATCAATTTTTAGACCTCTTAGTTTCTCTAGCACTTTCTCCTTTGTGATGGCTACCATATTCAACTCTGCCCCCTGACTCTCCTGAATAGTTGGGATATTACTCATGTCTTCTACGGTGAAGACTGACGCAAAGTACTTATTCAGTTCCTCAGCTATGTCCTGGTCTCCTATCACAAAATTACCAGCGTCATTTTGGAGCGGCCCAATATCAACTTTTGCCTCCCGTTTGTTTTTAATGTATTTAAAGAAACTTTTACTATCATTCCTTTTTTTAAAAAAAAAAAAAATATTTTATTCACAATTTTTGGCCAACCATGACAGTACATTGTGTATCCTTTACACAGTAATATAACAATATAAATAACAATAGCCAGTTTTAAGCAAGAAATAAATAATATATAAACAACATCGAAATTAAAAAATAAAACTAAATGGCAACTGCCTTGTCCCAAATAAATACTCTCCAAAAATACAATTTAGCAGTCCAATATACAATTACCTATAACAACAACCTATACATATTATACATATTCACTAACATCCCTGAGAGTCCTTCTGGTTCCTTCCCCCCCCTCCCCCCTGGGTTGCTGCTGCTGTCTTCTTTTCCATTCCCTCTATCTTTCTGTGAGGTATTCGACGAACGGTTGCCACCGCCTGGTGAACCCTTGAGCTGATCCCCTTAGGACGAACTTAATCCGTTCCAACTTTATAAACCCTGCCATGTCATTTATCCAGATCTCCACACCCGGGGGCTTGGCTTCCTTCCACATCAACAGTATCCTGCGCCGGGCTACTAGGGACGCAAAGGCCAAAACATCAGCCTCTTTCGCCTCCTGCACTCCCGGCTCCTCTGCAACCCCGAATATAGCCAACCCCCAGCTTGGTTCGACCTGGACCCCCACCACCTTCGAAAGCACCTTTGTCACCCCCACCCAAAACCCCTGTAGTGCCGGACATGACCAGAACATATGGGTGTGATTCGCTGGGCTTCTCGAACATCTCGCACACCTATCCTCTACTCCAAAAAATTTACTGAGCCGTGCTCCAGTCATATGCGCCCTGTGTAACACCTTAAATTGTATCAGGCTTAGCCTGGCACACTAGGACGATGAGTTTACCCTACTTAGGGCATCAGCCCACAGCCCCTCCTCAATCTCCTCCCCAGCTCCTCTTCCCATTTCCCTTTCAGCTCATCTACCATAATCTCCCCCTCGTCCCTCATTTCCCTATATATGTCTGATACCTTACCGTCCCCCACCCATGTCTTTGAGATCACTCTGTCCTGCACCTCCTGCGTCGGGAGCTGCGGGAATTCCCTCACCTGTTGCCTCGCAAAAGCCCTCAGTTGCATATACCGGAATGCATTCCCTTGGAGCAACCCATATTTTTCGGTCAGCGCTCCCAGACTTGCAAACGTCCCATCTACAAACAGATCTCTCAATTGTGTTACTCCTGCTCTTTGCCATGTTCCAAATCCCCCATCCATTCTCCCCGGAGCAAACCTATGGTTATTTCTTATCGGGGAACACACCGAGGCTCCCGTCTTACCCCTATGCCGTCTCCACTGCCCCCAGATTTTCAGAGTAGCCACCACCACCGGGCTTGTGGTGTATTTCTTCGGTGAGAACGGCAACGGCGCCGTCACCATAGCTTGTAGGCTAGTCCCCCTGCAGGATGCCCTCTCCAATCTCTTCCACGCCGCTCCCTCCTCTTCTCCCATCCATTTACATACCATTGAGACATTGGCGGCCCAGTAGTACTCACTTAGGCTCGGTAGTGCCAGCCCCCCCCTATCCCTACTACGCTGCAGAAATCCCCTCCTCACTCTCGGGGTCTTCCCGGCCCACACAAAACTCATGATATTCTTCTCAATCCTTTTGAAAAAAGCCTTCGTGATCACCACCGGGAGGCACTGAAACACAAAAAGGAACCTCGGGAGGACCACCATTTTAACCGCCTGCACCCTCCCTGCCAGTGACAGGGATACCATGTCCCATCTCTTGAAGTCCTCCTCCATCTGTTCCACCAACCGCGTTAAATTTAACCTATGCAATGTACCCCAATTCTTGGCTATCTGGATCCCCAAGTAGTGAAAGCCCCTTGTTACCTTCCTCAGCGGTAAGTCCTCTATTTCTCTGCTCTGCCCCCCTGGATGCACCACAAACAACTCACTTTTCCCCATGTTCAGTTTATATCCTGAAAATTCTCCAAACTCCCCAAGTATCCGCATTATCTCTGGCATCCCCTCCGCCAGGTCCGCCACATACAACAACAAATCGTCCGCATACAGAGATACCCGGTGTTCTTCTCCTCCCCTGAGTACTCCCCTCCACTTCCTGGAACCCCTCAGTGCTATTGCCAGGGGCTCAATCGCCAGTGCAAACAATAATGGGGACAGAGGACATCCCTGCCTCGTCCCTCTATGGAGCCGGAAATATGCAGACCCCCGTCCATTCGTGACCACGCTCGCCATCGGGGCCCTATACAGCAGCTGTACCCATCTAAAATACTCTTCTCCAAAGCCAAATCTCCTCAACACCTCCCACAAATAATTCCACTCCACTCTATCAAATGCTTTCTCGGCATCCATCGCCACCACTATCTCCGCTTCCCCCTCTGGTGGGGGCATCATCATTACCCCTAGCAGCCTCCGTATATTCGTATTCAGCTGTCTCCCCATCACAAACCCAGTTTGGTCCTCATGGACCACCCCCGGGACACATTCCTCTATCCTCATTGCCATTACCTTGGCCAGAATCTTAGCGTCTACATTCAGGAGGGAAATAGGCCTATAGGACCCGCATTGCAGCGGGTCTTTTTCTTTCTTTAGGAGAAGCGATATCGTTGCCTCTGACATAGTCGGGGGCAGCTGTCCCCTTTCCCTCGCCTCATTAAAGGTTCTCATCAGTAGCGGGGCGAGCAAGTCCACGTATTTCCTGTAAAATTCAACTGGGAATCCATCCGGTCCCGGAGCCTTCCCCGCCTGCATGCTCCTAATTCCTTTCACTACTTCCTCCATTTCGATCTGTGCTCCCAGTCCCACCCTCTCCTGCTCCTCCACCTTAGGAAATTCCAGCTGGTCCAGAAAACACATCATTCTCTCCTTCCCATCCGGGGGCTGAGCTTCATATAACCTTTCATAGAATGCCTTGAACACTCCATTCACTCTCTCCGCTTCCCGCTCCATCTTTCCCTCCTCATCCCTCACTCCCCCTATTTCCCTCGCTGCTCCCCTTTTCCTCAATTGGTGGGCCAGCAACCTGCTCGCCTTCTCCCCATATTCGTATTGTACACCCTGTGCCTTCCTCCACTGTGCCTCTGCAGTACCCGTAGTCAGCAAATCAAATTCTACGTGTAGCCTTTGCCTTTCCCTGTACAGTCCCTCCTCCGGTGCCTCCGCATATTGCCTGTCCACCCTCAGAAGTTCTTGCAGCAACCGCTCCCGTTCCCTACTCTCCTGCTTTCCTTTATGTGCCCTGATTGATATCCGCTCCCCTCTAACCACTGCCTTCAGCGCCTCCCAGACCACTCCCACCTGGACCTCCCCATTATCCTTGAGTTCCAAGTACTTTTCAATACACCCCCTCACCATTAGACACCCCCCCCCCCCCCCCCCCCCCCTCATCCGACATTAGTCCCATGTCCATTATCCAGGGTGGAAATAGCTATGGCCATATACTCCGTCCCCCTCACCTTCGGGATCAGCGCCCTTCCCAAAACAAAAAAGTCTATTCGCGAATAAACTTTGTGGACATAGGAGAAAAACGAAAACTCCTTACTCCTAGGTCTACTAAATCTCCATGGGTCTACTCCTCCCATCTGCTCCAGAAAGTCTTTAAGCACCTTGGCTGCTGCCGGCCTCCTTCCAGTCCTGGACCTCGATCTGTCCAGCCCTGGTTCCAGCACTGTGTTAAAATCTCCACCCATTACCAACTTCCCCACCTCTAGGTCCGGGATACGTCCTAACATGCGCCTCATAAAGTTGGCATCATCCCAGTTCGGGGCATATACGTTCACTTAAGACTACCGCCTCGCCCTGTAATTTGCCACTCACCATCACGTATCTGCCCCCACTATCCGCCACTATGGTCTTTGCCTCAAACATTACCCGCTTCCCCACTAGTATGGCCACCCCCCTGTTTTTTGCGTCTAGCCCCGAATGAAACATCTGCCCCACCCATCCTTTGCGTAGTCTAACCTGGTCTATCAGTTTCAAATGCGTCTCCTGTAACATAACCACATCTGCCTTAAGTTTCTTTAGGTGTGTGAGTACCCGTGCCCTCTTTATCGGCCCGTTCAGCCCTCTCACATTCCACGTGATCAGCCGGGTTGGGGGGCTCTTTACCCCCCCCCCCCCTAGTTGATTAGCCATCCCCTTTTTTACCCAGCTCCTCACCCGGTTCCCACGCAGCTGTGTCCCCCCCCAGGCGGTGCCCCCCCGCCCCGCCCACCCCACCCCATACCAGTTTCCCCCTTCTCCCCAGCAGCAGCAACCCAGTAAATCCCCCCCCCCCCCCCCCCCCCCCCCCCCGCTAGATCCCCCACTAACGTAGTTACACCCCCCATGTTGCTCCCAGAAGTCAGCAAACTCTGGCCGACCTCTGCTTCCCCCCCGTGACCTCGGCTCGCACCGTGCGACGCCCCCTCCTTCCTGCTTCCCTATTCCCGCCATAATTATCATAGCGCGGGAACAAAGCCCGCGCTTCCCTTTTGGCCCTGCCCCCAATGGCCAACGCCCCCAACTCCTCCACCTCCCTTCCTCCCTCCCCCACAACCTGTGGAAGAGAGAAAAGTTACCGGGTCGCAGGATTAACAAAAAAATCATCTCTTCCCCCCTTTTCCCCCCTCCTCTTCGCCCCCCATATTCGCCCCACCACTTTGTCTCGAACGTTCTTTTTTAATAACCCACTCATTCCAATTTCTCTAACAATAAATGCCCACGCCTCATCCGCCGTTTCAAAGTAGTGGTGCTTCCCTTGATATGTGACCCACAGTCTTGCCGGCTGCAGCATTCCAAATTTGATCTTCTTTTTATGAAGCACCGCCTTGGCCCGATTAAAGCTCGCCCTCCTTCTCGCCACCTCCGCACTCCAGTCTTGATATACGCGGATCACCGCGTTCTCCCATCTACTGCTCCGAGTTTTCTTTGCCCATCTTAGGACCATCTCTCTGTCCTTAAAACGGAGGAATCTCACCACTATGGCTCGAGGAATTTCTCCAGCCCTCGGTCTTCGCGCCATAACTCGATAGGCTCCCTCCACCTCCAGCGGACCCGTCGGGGCCTCCGATCCCATCAACGAGTGCAGCATCGTGCTCACATATGCCCCGACATCCGCCCCTTCTGTACCTTCAGGAAGACCAAGAATCCTTAAATTCTTCCTCCTCGCATTATTCTCCAGCACCTCCAGCCTTTCCACACATCGTTTATGGTGTGCCTCGTGCATCTCCGTCTTCACCACCAGGCCCTGTATATCGTCCTCGTTCTCGGCAGCCTTTCCCTTCACGACCCGAAGCTCCCGCTCCTGGGTCTTTTGCTCATCTTTTAGCCCTTCAATCGCCTGTAATATCGGGGCCAACAGCTCCTTCTTCATCTCCTTTTCAAGCTCTTCCACGCAGCGTTTCAAAAACTCGTGTTGTTCAGGGCCCCATATTAAACTGCCACCTTCCGACGCCATTTTGGTTTTTGCTTGCCTTCCTTGCCGCTGCTCTAAAGGATCCACCGCAATCCGGCCACTTTCCTCTCCTTTTTCCATCCGTATCCAGGGGGGATTCCCTTCTGGTTTACCGCACAATGCTTTTAGCCGTTAAAATTGCCGTTGGGGCTCTTATTCAGAGCCCAAAAGTCCGTTCCACCGGGAGCTGCCGAAACGTGCGACTTAGCTGGTCATCGCCGCACCCGGAAGTCTTTACTATCATTCCTAATGTTACTGGCTAGCCTACCTTCAAATTTGATCCTCTTTCCTTATTTCTCTCTTTGTTATCCTCTGTTTGTTTTTGTAGTCTTCCCAATCTTCTGACTTCCCACTACTCTTTGCCACATTATAAGCTTTCTCTTTTGCTTTGATGCATTCCCTAACTTCCTTTGTCAGCCACGGCTACCTAATCCCCCCTCTGATAACCTTTCTTTTCTTTGGGATGAACCTCTGTACTGTGTCCTCAATTACTCCCAGAAACTCATGCCATTGCTGTTCTACTGTCTTTCCCACTAGGCTCTGCTCCCAGTTGATTTGTGTCAGTTCCTCCCTCATGCCCCTGTAGTTACCTTTATTTAACTGTAACACCTTTACATCTGATTCTACCTTCTTTCTTTCAAATTGGAGATTGAATTCGACCATATTATGATCACTGCCTCCTAAGTGCTCCCTTACTTTAAGATCTTTAATCAAGTCTGGCTCATTACATAACACTAAGTCCAGAATGGCTTGTTCCCTCGTGGGCTCCATCACAAGCTGTTCCAAAAAGCCCTCCTGTAAACATTCAATGAATTCCCTTTCCTTGGGTCCACTGGCAGCATTATTTACCCAGTCCACCTGCATATTGAAGTCCCCCATGATCACTGTGACCGTGCCTTTCTGACATGCACTTTCTATTTCGTGGTGCATTTTGTGCCCCCGGTCCTGACCACTGTTAGGAGGCCTGTACATAACTCCCATTATGGTTTTTTTGCCTTTGTGGTTCCTCAACTCTACCCACACAGACTCCACATCATCTGACCCTATGTCGTTTAGTGCTATTGATTTAATTTCATTCCTAATTAACAAGGCAACCTGCCCCCTCTGCCCACCTCTCTGTCTTTTCGATAGGTTGTGAATCCCTGGATGTTTAAATGCCAGTCCTGAACCCCCTGCAACCATGTCTCTGTGATGCCTACCACATCATACCTGCCAGTCACAATCTGGGCCACAAGCTCATCTACCTTCTTCCATACACTGCGCGCATTTAAATATAGCACCTTTAATTCTCTATTGACCGTCCCTTTTTGTTTTCTTAGTGTGGTGGACCTTGGTTTACTGAGCCTTTCCATACACTGTGTCATATTTTGTGGGATGGGGACAATCGTAACCACCCTTGAGTTTTGTCTGTTCGTGTTTTTTTGTATTGCTAAGCAGCTACGCTCCCCGCTGATTACTTCACCTCTTGGTTCCCTGACTTTCCCTTCCCCCCCAATCTTTAGTTTAAAGTCCTATTGACCACCCTATTTACTCTTTTCGCCAGAACACTGGTCCCAGCTCGGTTCAGGTGGAGACCATCCCAACGGTATAGGTGCCCCCTGTCCCAAAACTGACGCCAGTGTCCCATGAAAAGGAACCCCTCATTCCCACACCACTCTTTCAGCCACGTGTTAACTTCCCTTATTCTTGCCTCCCTATGCCAATTTGCACGTGGCTCGGGCAGTAATCCGGAGATTATGACCCTTGAGGACCTGTTTTTTAATTTGAATCCTAGCTCTTTATAATCTCTAAACAGGTCCTCTTTCCTAGACTTGCCTATGTTGTTGGTACCGACATGGACCACAACAACTGTGAGACCTCCCAGAGCTGTACCATTGTTTCGGCAATCCTGGTCAAAATCGTGCACCGACATAGATGGGCAAAGTTTATACTTTGAAGGTTTTTGAAATGAGTGGCACGGTGACATAGTGAGCACTGTCTGGGTGGGTTTCCTCCAGGTGCTCTGGTTTCCTCACACAGTCCAAAGATGTGCAGGTTGGGTGAATTGGCTATGCTAAATTGCCCTTTGGTGTCCAAAAGGTTGGGGGGGTTAAGAGGATAGGGTGAGGGGTGGTCCTAGGTAGGGTGCTCTTTCCAAGGGTCGATGCAGACTCAATGGGTTGAATGGCTTCCTTCTGCACTGTAGGGAATCTATGATTGAGTGAATAGAGAGCGGAACAAAAATAACCCCCCTGACTAGAACTTGAGTGATGGCTAAATTTACCCTATTCAAAACCATAATTCACAATTCTCTCAAACCAGGAGATGCTGTTTTTTCCCAGTTGAAACATATACTTTGTTCTATAGGAACAATAAAAGACTCCTTCTGGGCTAGAATTAATTAAGAGAATTTGCTTTGGCCCAGAACTTGGGTTCAATTAACAACTCTTGATCTGAAAATGCTTAATTTGATTTGTTCCCTAAAATTGTTTAATTTGAATAATTGGATAGTTCAATCATTTGACTGAATTTTACTTTTAGTGACCAAGAGTAGACTGCAATCATCTTTTCCAGAATTCTGATGTGAATTCAATTTACACTTAACATTGCTTTGGAGAAGATTTTTTTTTTTTAAAGGTAATTTTATTTCAAAATTAACACTGGGAAAAGTGTAGGTATTGACTTGCAGTGAAGCCCACTTCACGTGAAAATATTAAATATAAACTTATTTGGATATGAGGTCCTTGTCACAGAATATTGTCCATTTTATTTTCTGCATCAATTTTTGGATATGCAGCCTTGCTGTCTTGTGGATTTGATTTCTTCTTTTCGGGTTAATGTTGTTTGATCTCTCAGCTCAACATTTAGTTACAACTAAAGTGCCACATTTTCCATGCATATTGTGTCAGTGTTGAGCTATCTAAACGGGTTCTTTTTGGTATCATTGCAAAAGCATTTTTTCCCTCAGTAGTTTAAGATCAGTGATGTTCAGCAAATTAGAAAGAGAAGGGTGAAAGTCTAGGCAGCAACTTGGAAGGAGAAGGGTAAAAATCTAGAGGAGGAAGAGAAAAATATTCAGATTTGACATGTTTAATTCAATTTTAATATAAATTCTGGAAGATTAACTTTACACTCTTTTTAACTAGACTGTGGACATCCATAAAGAAAAAGTGGCTCGTCGGGAGATAGGTATTCTGACTACCAACAAGAACACCTCAAGAACTCACAAAATCATAGCACCAGCCAGTGTTGAGAGACCAGTCCGATACATTCGGAAGCCAATAGATTACACCGTGTTGGATGATGTTGGTCATGGAGTGAAGGTAACTTTTTCAAAATGAAGTCATGAAAGATATTTCAGATTATTAAAATCTCAAGTTCTTATGGCCTTGCATTCGTGAGTCTGGTGCAACCTTGGGAGGGATATGTAAAGTGTGTATTGAATCGGAAGGTCTGTTCTATTAAAGTAAGTTTTATATCATCTATGTTCTGCCATTCATTTTTAAAACTATTTACTGCTAGGCTATGCTTGCAATCATTAAACAATATTTAAGATACTTCATCCTCCAGAATTGGGATATCCTTGTTATGCAGGAATTCTAAAGAATGCAGAGACCAGGTAACATTAGCTTCTTGATTTATCCCGAAGTTACTTTAAGGTTGAAGTGTTTTCCACCAAGTGCAAATGCCTTTTTTGGGAGTTCATGTTCATTTTAGCTTTTGTCGAACTGTTAAGATATGTTTTGAATTTCTGTATTCCAGTATGAAATTCCAATGGAGGGAGAGGCATATTTCAGCTAGCCTGCTGAAGCTTTTCAGCTTCGTCTACAATTGTGGCAGAATCCATTGAATGTTGATGAATCCTGACTATCCGCCGTGAATTTCACTTTTAAATGTTAGGAGTTTCACATTGGCTCAGGTGTATTATTACAAGTACTTGGTGTCATGTTTCTTGAAATTATTTTTACCCCAACATAATACTACGTAATCAAGTATTTATCTATCACTTCAGTCATAGTCTGATTTTTCTGCCACGTTTGGGTTTAGGGAGCACAGAGGCTTGTCAGGTCAAATCATCAAACTAATTAGTTGAATATTCTGTTGTGTTTCTTAGCATGCTGCATTGTCCAATGTTGTGTTTTGATGTCAAGTTAGTCTGTAGGAAGCGAGGGTTTGCTTGAACAACTAATGTGGAGCTGGAGGGAAATATCTAATCAAACTCTAAAATGACTACACTATAATAGTTAGTTATTTAAATTCATGCAGTGCCTTTAATGTAGAAAAATGTACAAGGTGCCTCACAAAACACAAGAAATTGGCAGAGTCAAAGGAGATATTGGGAGGGTGACTAATCTGTTAGAGTTTAAGCAGGGTCAAAGGAAAGGTGGAAGCCATGATAGAATTTCAGAGCCTAGTCCTCGGCAGTTGAAGTCAAATGGCCAGGGAATTTTAAATTCAGGATTTTAATTTCGCAGAGCCAATGTCGGTCACTGACCATAGTAGTATTGGGATATCCTGTTGGGATGCAGGCAGCAGTGTGTTGGATAAAGTGACCAGGGTAGAGGATGAGAGAGGCTAGTTGTGAGAGCATTGAAACAATCAGTGGAGGCGATAAACATGATTAAGTGTCTCAGCAGGATGTGGGCTGCAGTTGGGAAATGTCTGAAGTGAAAGTATGTGATCTTAATGTTGGAGAGGATATGGAGTTAAAATTTTAATTGGTAAAATAAGATGCCATGGTTACAAAAAAGTTGACTTCTAGCTGAGGCAATTGTTGGGGAAGGTGGATAAAATCACTTTGCATAGAGTTTGTGGTTGGATGGAAAATGATATTGGTCTTCCCAGTGTTTTCTGGAGAAAATTGAAGCTCATCCAGAGCTGAATGTCAGACGAACAGTCTGTATTGAGAGAGGCAAATCATCTTTTCTGGTTATGACAACCCATAAGGGAAGCTGTGTTTGAGGAGTTAATTAAATACAAGTTAATTCAATGCAAATGAAAATTGACTTAAAGATGATCACTGAATATGATGCTTTAAAATTAATCCCTGAAATTATAGCTTGTGCCTCTGTGTTCACAATAGACACTACCTACCTCTGGTTTGGATTTTCATAGATTTTGGGAGGAACATTATACCAGTCAAACTGCTAGTTATAGATGAAATTCCAAAATATGTTATTCACACTTATGCCTCACTTGAATGAATCCAAACAATTGAATGATTAGCCAAGAGGTGTTCTTCACTTTTGGTACTGACAGAAGTTTCTCCTGCAATGAGACTGTTCACCAAATCCATGCAGGCTAAGTTTAATTTAAAAAAACCCACAAGAAAACAACAGAACCATTTTGCTTATTGAGTTTAGGTTTTCAATCCTGAAATCTGTTCAAATATATTTTAATTAAAAAGTATTATTAATAACTACTTTTGTGATGCAAAAGTATGATTTGCCTTAATGGTATAGATTCTTAGCCAATAATCTTTTATTGTTTTCATATCTGTCATCGTGTTTGGAACGATGGAAGCTAATTGACCTGAACCTTTTACAAATTGAAATCGTCACTTTTTCTATTTCTATTGTTCGGACTCCGTAGAATCTGTGCGACAGTGCATGGATAGCTCGGTTGGTAGAACATTGACTTTTAATCTGAGGGTCCAGGGTTCAGGTCCCTGCACTGGTGATGATTGGGGTGGCATGGTGGCACAGTGGTTGGCACTGCTGTCTCGTAGCTCCAGGGACCTGGGTTCAATTCTAGCCTGAGGTGACTCTGTGTGGAGTTTGCACTTTTCCCCATGTATGCGTGGGTTCTCTCTCCCCCCCCCCCCCCCCCCCCCCCCCCCCTCCCCCCAGTCCAAAAATGTGCAGGTTAGTGGATTGGCCATGTTAAATTGACTCTTAGTGTCCAAAAGGTTAGGTGAGGTTATTGGGTTACAGTGATCAGGTGGAGGCGTGGGCTTAGGGTGCTCTTTCCAAGGGCCAGTGCAGACTTGATGGGCCGAATAGCCTCCACCTGCACTGTAAATTCCATGGTCCTATGACAAAGCCATCTGTGATCAACAGAAGGTTGATATCTCATTATTTGGTCTCAAAATTGTCAGGTAGTTCAGAAAAGGAAATGGAAAGGATGTGTAAGGCACAGGAGACTATTTGGCCGATTGTATCTGTACCTGCATTTTCCTGGAGAATTTGAAAGAGCTGCAAGGTGGCATAGTGGTTAGCCCGGTTGCTTCACAGTGCCAGGGTCCTGGGTTCAATTCCGAGCTTGGGTCACTCTCTGTGTGGAGTCTGCACATTCTCCCTGTGTCTGCGTGGGTTTCCTCCAGCGGCTCCGGTTTCCTTCCACAAGTCCCGAAAGACGTGCTTGTTAGGTCAATTGGACATTCTGAATTCTCCCTCTGTGTACCCGAACAGATGCTGCAGTGTGGTGACTCGGGGCTTTTCACAGTAACTTCATTGCAGTGTACTTGTGACAACAATAAAGATTATTATTATTTTGGTGCTGCTCTGTGTTCTCACTATAGTTCTATATCTTCTGCATCCAAATTATTATTTTTTAAAACAAATTTAGAATACCCAATTCATTTTTTCCAATTGAATGAAATGAAAGGGCAGCACGGTAGCATTGTGGATAGCACAATTGCTTCACAGCTCCAGGGTCCCAGGTTCGATTCCGGCTTGGGTCATTGTCTATGCGGAGTCTGCACATCCCGTGTGTGTGGGGGTTTCCTCCCAAAGTCCAAAGATGAGGAGGTTAGGTGGATTGGCCATGATAAATTGCCCTTAGTGTCCAAAAATTGCCCATAGTAGTGGGTGGAGTTACTGGGTTATGGGGAAAGGTTGGAGGTGTTGACCTTGGGTAGGGTGCTCTTTCCAAGAGCCGGGCTAGACTCGATGAGCCAAATGGCCTCCTTCTGCACTGTAAATTCAATGAAATGAATGAAAATCGCTTATTGTCACAAGTCGGCTTCAATGAATTTACTGTGAAAAGCCCCTAGTCGCCACATTGCAGCGCCTGTTCGGGGTGGCTGGTACGGGAATTGAACCCGCGCTGCTGGCTTTGGTCTGCTTTACAAGCTAGCTATTTAGCCCACTTTGCTAAACCAGCCCCAATTAACGGGTAATTGAGTGTGGCCAATCTCTCCAGTGCAAAGTTTAGTGCATGTACCGTTTGTTCGTTAGTACAACTGTGTTGTGAACTTTTAATAATCACAGTATCCTACAACCCTCCCCTACTGAGGGAAGGGTACCCTGTTTTTCCAACACAAAATTAGTGTTTGTACCATTTGGCCTTGTATATATTTTTTTACTGTTTTAATAAAAAAATATGGCCAATCCACCTACCCTGCACATCTTTGGGTTGTGGGGGCAAAACCCACGCAAACATGGGGAGAATGTGCAAACTCCACACGGACAGTGACCAGGAGCCGGGATCAAACCTGGGACCTCGTCGGCGTGAGGCAGCAGTGCTAACCATTGCACCAGCGTACTGCCCCCCCCGGCGTCCAAAATTTAGCTGCTATTCTGAAAGATGCTGTGTCTTTGCCTCAAACTCGCTGTAGCAAAGCATTCCTTGTCTAATTGTTTTTTAAAATTTCTCATCCTCCCAAATTGATCATTTAGAAGTGGCCAATTTAAAATAGGTCTTTACGTGAGTAAAATATCAATCCAAGGACTCTGAAATTAAGATTGAACGGTGAGGGTCAGTATGGTGGCGCAGTGGTTAGCACTGCTGCATCACGGCGCCGAGGTGCCAGGTTCTATCTGGGCTCTGGATCACTGACCGTGTGGACTTTGCACATTCTCCCCGTATTTGTGTGGGTTTCACCCACAACCCAGATGTGCAGGGTAGGTGGATTGGCCACGCTAAATTGCCCCTTAATTGAAAAAAGTGAATTTGGTACTCTAAATTTGAAAAAATATTGAAAGGTGAGAAATTAAAATAATAATAATCTTCTATTGCCACAATTATGTAGTTACTGTGAAAAGCCCCTCGTCGCCACATTCTGGCACCTGTTCGGGTAAGCTGGTACGGGAATTGAACCTGCGCTGCTGGCCTTGTTCTGCATTACAAACCAGCTGTCTAAACCATGGGTACAAAGAAAACATTTATATATTGCCTGTTAAAAAGTTTTGATTGAGTCAAGTTTCAGGATAACTGCTCGTTGAGACAATTAATTGCTCAACTTAACTGACCCAGGGCAGCACGGTGGCCTAGTGGTTAGCACAGCTGCCTCACGGCGCTGAGGTCCCAGGTTCGATCCCGGCTCTGGGTCACTGTCCGTGTGGAGTTTGCACATTCTCCCCATGTCTGTGGGTTTCGCCCCCACAACCCAAAAATGTGCAGAGTAGGTGGATTGGCCACACTAAATTGCCCCTTAATTGGAAAAAATAATTGGGTAATCTAAATTTAAAAGAAAAACTTAACTGACCAGAATTGTCAGATGAGCTGTAGGTTTTATTTTTGATTGAGCAGAAATTTAACACTTCCTCTTATTTAAACTGTGCATAGAAATCTTATCAATTTGTTTACATTTAATGACTACTGCATTTTATTTTATTTTTAAATGGATTAATTATAGGTGCTAAACAGTTTTACTGGTGCAATTGAAGTGAACTGAAGTAATTCAGAAAGTAAAATATCTTGAACTGCAAATGTGAGTCCATTACAAGCGGAGTCAGGAAAATTTATAATGGCGAGGAAACAAGTTTGTTTGTCTTCACAGACAAATGCTCAAAACATCTCAGAAATAGTGGAGAATCGAGGGACTAGTGTAAGCAAGAAAGTCCCAAGATATTACCATTAGTTTTTGAAAAAAAGTACTAAAGAAATTAATGCGACTTAGGGTAAATACATCCCTTGAACCTGATGACCTACATCCATGAGTGTTGAAGTGGCTGCAGAGATAATAGATACATAGTTTCAAAATTCCATAGGTTCTGGAATGGTTCCTGAAAATTGGGAGGTGGAATTTAAGAAAGGAGGGAGAAAGAAAATGCGGCCACAGACATGTCTGTTTAATATCAGTAGCAGGGAAAATGCTAGAATCTATAATAAAGAATGTGATAACCGGACACTTAGCAAATAATGTTAGGATTGGGCAGAGACAACCTGGATTTGCAATTTGAAAGAAAGAAGGTAGAATCAGATGTAAAGGTCTTACAGTTAATTAAAGATAACTACAGGGGCATGAGGGAGGAACTGACTAAAATCGACTGGGAGCAGAGCCTAGTGGGAAAGACAGTAGAACAGCAATGTCAGGGGTTTCTGGGAGTAATTGAGGACACAGTTTAGAGGTTCATCCCAAAGAAAAGAAAGGTTATCAGGGGAGGATTAGGCAGCCATGGCTGACAAAGGAAGTCAGGGAATGCATCAAAGCAAAAGAGAGAGCCTACAATGTGGCAAAGAGTAGTGGGAAGTCAGAAGATTGGGAAGGCTACAAAAACAAACCGAGGATAACAAAGAGAGAAATAAGGAAAGAGAAGATCAAATATGAAGGTAGGCTAGCCAGTAACATTAGGAATGATAGTAAAAGTTTCTTTAAATACATTAAAAACAAATGGGAGGCAAAAGTAGACATTGGGCCGCTCCAAAATGACGCTGGTAATTTTGTGATGGGAGACCAGGAAATAGCTGAGGAACTGAATAAGTACTTTGCGTCAGTCTTCACCTTAGAAGACATGAGTAATATCCCAACTATTCAGGAGAGTCAGGGGGCAGAGTTGAATATGGTAGCCATCACAAAGGAGAAAGTGCTAGAGAAATTAAGAGGTCTAAAAATTGATAAATCCCCGGGCCCAGATGGGCTACATCCTAGAGTTCTAAAGGAGATAGCTGAAGAAATAGTGGAGGCGTTAGTTATGATCTTTCAAAAGTCACTGGAGTCAGGGAAAGGCCCAGAGGATTGGAAAATCGCTGTTGTAACCCCCCTGTTCAAGAAGGGAACAAGAAAAAAGATGGAAAATTATAGGCCAATTAGCCTAACCTCTGTTGTTTGCATGATTCTAAAATCCATCGTTAAGGATGAGATTTCTAAATTCTTGGAAGTGCAGGGTGGGATTAGGACAAGTCCGCATGGATTTAGTAAGGGGAGGTCGTGCATGACAAACCTGTTAGAGTTCTTTGAAGAGATAACAAATAGGTTAGACCAAGGAGAGCCAATGGATGTTATCTATCTTGACTTCCAAAAGGCCTTTGATCAGGTGCCTCACGGGAGACTGCTGAGTAAAATAAGGGCCCATGGTATTCGAGGCAAGGTACTAACATGGATTGACGATTGGCTGTCAGGCAGAAGGCAGAGAGTTGGGATAAAAGGTTCTTTTTCGGAATGGCAACCAGTGACGAGTGGTGTCCCGCAGGGTTCAGTGTTGGGGCCACAGTTGTTCTCTTTATATATTAATGATCTAGATGATGGGACTGGGGGCATTCTGGCTAAGTTTGCCGATGATACAAAGATAGGTGGAGGGGCAGGTAGTATGGAGGAGGTAGGGAGGCTGCAGAAAGATTTAGACAGTTTAGGAGTGTGGTCCAAGAAATGGCTGATGAAATTCAACGTGGGCAAGTGCGAGGTCTTGCACTTTGGAAAAAAGAATAGAGGCATGGACTATTTTCTAAACGGTGACAAAATTCATAATGCTGAAGTGCAGAGGGACTTGGGAGTCCTAGTCCAGGATTCTCTAAAGGTAAACTAGCAGGTTGAGTCCGTAATTAAGAAAGCAAATGCAATGTTGTCATTTATCTCAAGGGGCTTGGAATATAAAAGCAGGGATGTACTTCTGAAGCTTTATAAAGCACTAGTTAGGCCCCATTTAGAATACTGTGCAATTTTGGGCCCCACACCTCAGGAAGGACATACTGGCACTGGAGCGGGTCCAGCGGAGATTCACACGGTTGATCCCAGGAATGGAAGGCCTAACATACGATGAACGTCTGAGGATCCTGGGATTATATTCATTGGAGTTTAGGAGGTTGAGGGGAGATCTAATAGAAACTTACAAGATAATGAATGGCTTAGATAGGGTGGACGTAGGGAAGTTGTTTCCATTAGCAGGGGAGACTAGGACCCGGGGGCACAGCCTTCGAATAGAAGGGAGTCACTTTAGAACAGAGATGAAGAGAAATTTCTTCAGCCAGAGAGTGGCGGGTCTGTGGAATTCATTGCCACAGAGGGCGGTGGAGGCTGGGACGTTGAGTGTCTTTAAGACAGAAGTTGATAAATTCTTGATTTCTCGAGGAATTAAGGGCTATGGAGAGAGAGCGGGTAAGTGATGTTGAAATCAGCCATGATTGAATGGAGGAGTGGACTCGATGGGCCGAATGGCCTTACTTCCGCTCCTATGTCTTATGAAAGGAAAATAATGTTCAACAAACTTGAAGATGTGATACACCATCGATAATAGACGATGAGTGTTAAACGTAACTGAGCTTTAAGACACTAAACAGCAAGCCTCCTTCCTCTGGACCCGAACTGGGTCTGGAGGCGGAGACTTGCCACTTTTATACAGAAGCCTGAGGAGAGGAGCCACAGGCGAAGCCAGCCTGGACAAGCCCAGGCATGTACAATACAGCACCATGCATATAATACAATAACGTGGTTTACCATATTCACCCCCTGTTTTAAAAAAAAAAAAAAGTCGGGCGTGGGTGAAGCTTGCTTGCTTGTTGTGGGGGAGGTGGGGGAAGACAGTGTAAGGTGGTGGTGATGGTCGCCGGGGAGCCTGCAGGAGCCGAATCCCGAAAGGAGACCGTGCCCTGCTGCCCGTCCTGGTGTGTCATGTCGGCATATTGGGGGTTTGCATGGAGCAGCAGGACCTTCTCGACGAGGGGGTCGGTTTTATAGATGGTCGTCCTGCTGGAGGCGATGCCTTTGCTGAGCAGGAATTTACGCAACTCGTCGCACATAAAGGAGCAGCCCCGATCACTGTGGATGTAGGCGGGGAACCCGAACAAGGTGAAAAGACTGTGCAGGGCCTTGATAACGGAAGCAGAGGTCATGTCAGCACAGGGGATGGCAAAGGGGAATCTGGAGTACTCGTCAACGATGTTGAGGAAGTACACGTTACGGTCGGTGGAGGGGAGGGGCCCTTTGAAGTCCATGCTGAGGCACTCAAAGGGACGAGAGGCCTTTACCAGGTGCGCTCTGTCTGACCGATTGAAGTGCGGTTTGCACTCCACGCAGACCTGGCAGTCCCTGGTCATGGACCTGACCTCCTCGATGGAGTAGGGCAGGTTGCGAGCCTTGATGAAATGGAAACACCGGGTGACCCCCGGGTAACCGGTCGCTGTGGAGGGCCCGGAGTCGGTCTACCTGTGCGCTGGCACATGTATCGCGGGAGAGGGCACCTGGGGGCTCATTGAGCTTCCTGGGGCAATACAAGATGTCACAGCTGTAGGTGGAGAGTTCGATCCTCCACCTCAAGATCTTGTCGTTCTTGATTTTGCCCCGCTGTGTTATTAAAACGTGAAGGAACCGATCGTTGGTCAGTGAGGAGAGTGAATCGCCTGCTGGCCAGGTAATGCCTCCAATGTCTCACAGCTTCTACGATGGCTTGGGCTTCCTTTTCGATGTAGGAGTGTCGAATTTCGGAGGCATGGAGGGTACGGGAGAAGAAAGCCACGGCCTGCCCGCTTGGTTGAATGTAGCGGCCAGCGCAAAGTCCAACGCATCGCTCTCCAGTTGGAAAGGGATGGACTCGTCCACAGCGTGCATCGCGGCTTCGGTAATGTCTGCTTTGATGCGATTGAAGGCCAGTTGGGCCTCAGTCGTCAAGGGAAAAATGTTGGATTT
Organism: Scyliorhinus torazame; assembly: GCF_047496885.1. Taxonomy (NCBI): domain Eukaryota; kingdom Metazoa; phylum Chordata; class Chondrichthyes; order Carcharhiniformes; family Scyliorhinidae; genus Scyliorhinus; species Scyliorhinus torazame. The sequence continues at coordinate 28,924 of NW_027308436.1, forward strand.
GATCAGTGGGCGGGCCTTGTCCGCATAGTTGGGGACCCACTGGGCATAGTAAGAGAAGAACCCCAGGCATCTCTTCAGGGCCTTAGGGCAGTGGGGGAGGGGGAGTTCCAGGAGGGGGCGTATGCGGTCGTGGTCGGGCCCTAGGACTCCCGTGTTCCACGACGTAGCCGAGGATGGCCAGGCGGGTTGTGCGAAAGACGCATTTCTCTCCATTGTAAGTTAGGTTCAGGAGTTTTGCGGTGTGGAGGAAACGCCAGAGGTTCTTGTCATAGTCCTGCTGGTCACGGCCACAGATGGTGACGTGTCTAGGTACGGGAACGTGGCCCGCAGCCTGTACTGGTCATTCGGTCCATTTCCCTTTGGAAGACCGAGACTCCGTTGGTGACGCCGAAGGGAACCCTGAGTAAGTGATAGAGGCAGCCATCTGCCTCGAAGTAAGTGTATTGACGGTCCTCCGGGTGGATAGGGAGCTGGTGGTATGCAGACTTCAAGTTGACTGTAGAGAAGACTCAATACTGTGCAATCTGATTGATCATGTCAGATATGCGAGGGAGAGGGTACGCGTCGAGCTGCATGTACCGGTTGATAGTCTGACTATAGTCCATGACCATCCGGTGCTTCGCCTCAGTCTTGACGACCACCACTTGGGCTCTCCAGGGGCTGTTACTAGCCTCAATGATCCCTTCTCGCAGGTGTCGCTGGACCTCCGACCTGATGAAGGCCCTGTCCTGGGCACTGTAACGTCTGCTCCTGGTAGCGACGGGTTTACAGTCCAGGGTGAGGTTTGCGAAGAGGGAGGGTGGGGCGACCTTAAGGGTCGCGAGGCTACAGACGGTGAGGGAGGCCAGGGGTCCGTTGAACTTTAAGGTCAAGCTCTGGAGATGGCACTGGAAGTCGAGCCCCAGTAATAGGGCAGCGCAGAGATGGGGGAGAACGTAGAGCCTAAAGTTGGTGTACTCTACGCCTTGCACAGTGAGGGTCACGACACAATACCCCCCAGCTTTCCACTGCATGGGATCTGGAAGCCAGGGAGATTTTCTGGGTAGCAGGTACGACGGGGAGGGAGCAGCGCCTTACCATGCCTGGGTGAATGAAGCTGTCTGTGCTCCCGGAGTCGAAGAGGCAGGCGGTCTCGTGCCCGTTGATCCGGACGGTCATCGTGGACTTCGCGAGGTGGTGCGGCCGGGCACGGTAGAGTGTGACGGCGGTGAGAGTCAGAAGGCGATCGGTAGGCCGGTCGGAGGTAGCGGCGGCCAGTGTACGGTCGGGTGAGAGCGCTCCCGGGAGGCTGCGGAGTGGTCCCAAGATGGTGGCCCCATGAGTCTCACGTAGCGGGGGAGGTCCACGTGGGTCGCACGTGGCGGGCGAGGTGTAAGATGGTGTCCAAAATGGCGGCCCCCATGGGTCGCACGTGTCGGCTGAAATTAAAGATGGCGGCACCCATGGCTCGCACCTGGCGGGTGGTGCGGCAGCTGGGGTGCCCCGACAGGCAGCAGGCAGCGCTGCTGGGCGTAGAAGATTTAGGGGGGGTCGGGCCTGGCAGGCCTTTGTGAAGTGGCCCTTCTTCCCACAGCCATTACAGGTTGCGTTCTGTGCCGGGCAGCGTTGTTGGGGGTGATTTCTTTGGCTGCAGAAGTAGCACTTCGGGCCTCCGGCATTGGCGGGCCGCTGCGCGGCGCAGGCTTGTGTCGCACCCGGGTGGGTTGATGGCTGCGCCCACGAGGGTGCTGTGTGGTCGGAGGTATAGGCCCCCCATGTTCTGGGAGGCCATCTCCAGTGAGTTGGAGAGTTGTACTGTCTCTGGGAGGCCGAGTGTCCCCCCTTCTAATAATAGCTGGCGGATATAATTTGAGTGCATGCCTGCGACGTAGGCGTCCCTGATCAGCAGCTCCGCGTGCTGGGTAGCCGATATCGCCCGGCAGTCACAGTTCCGGCAGAGGATGCGCAAGGCACACAGGAATTCCGCGAGTGATTCCCCAGGAATCGTGGCAACGAGGTGCCTAGCATCTCCCTGGTTAACGGATTTCACCTAATGTCCTTTTAGCAGTGTTATGGCCTCCTCGAACGAGGGGGCGTCCCTGATGACGTTAAAGACTCTTGGGCTCACCCATGCATGGAGGACCTGCTTCTTCTGGAGGTCTGTGAAGTCTTTGTTGAAGGATGCGAGGTACGCCTTGAAGCAGCTTAGCCAGTGTTCCAAGGTCTCTGTAGCGTCGGCTGCTTGTGGGTCCAGTTGCAAGCGATCAGGCTTGAGTGAGGAGTTCATCTTGAGTGAAGAGTCCATCTTTAGAAGTTTAGTGTATTAAATTGATGCAAACCATCAATAATAGACGACGAGTGATAAATGTAATGGGCTTTAATACACTGAACAGCAAGCCTCCTGCCTCTGGACCCAAACTGGGTCCGGAGGCAGAGACTTTCCACTTTCATACAGAAGCCTGAGGGGAGGAGCCACAGGCAGAGCCAGCCTGGACATGCCCAGGCATGTACAATACAGCACAATGCATATAATACAATAATGTGGTTTACCACAAGATGTAACTGGAAGAATAGATCAGGGGGAACTAGTAGATGTGGTGCATTTGAATTTTCAGAAAGCTTTTAACAGGGTCTCCCACAAGATGGGAAACAAAATTAGAGGAATTGAAGTAATATACAAGCATGAATTCAGAACTGGTTAACAGATAGAAAACAGTTGGAATAAGTGGGAAATGATCAGGTTGTTCGCTGTGACAACTGGGGTACTGCAACGATCAGAACTTGGATCCCAGCTACTCACAACCTTATCAATGATTTGGATGTGGCGATTAAATGTATATTTCCAAATTTGCAGATGGCCTAAAACTAGCTGGAGGTGTGAGTTTTTGAGGAGGATGCAAAGACTGCTTTAAGGGGATTTGGAAATTGGCAGATGGATTACAACATGGAGAAATTAGCTTATCTACTTTGATAGAAAGACCAAAAATAGAGTAATTATCAATAGTGAGAGGCTGGAGAATGTTGAAAATCAACGGTCCTTGTTCACGAGTCACAAAAGCTAACATGCATGCAATTAAGGTGGGGTGGGGGAGAACCTTCGTAAGACTTGTGTTCAAGAATTGGATCAATTTATTTCTACATATTTAAAATATCAAGGGATGTGGAGGGTAGTGCAGGAAAATGGCGGTGAAGTAGATGCTCAGCCATGATCTCATTGAATGAGTGGACTAGAAGGGCTGAATAGCCTTCTTCTAGTTCTTTTATGTTCTTAAAGCATTTAAAGTATTCAGATTTCAAATATTGGATCTTGTAATCATTGTATTAATATTTGTATATCAGAATAAGTAAAGCTGCACTATAATATCCTATAATTGATATTTTGGTTGAAGCCTATTTTGCTTCATATTGTGGCATCCCGTTTCTGTACAGTATCAGGAAGTTCATTCAGAATGTATTTCTTTAATCATGATCCTGATCTATACTTGGCACTGAGTTACTGCAAATTGGTGTAACTTAGTGAAGGAATAGAAATGGGTGACTTCATTCAAAGGCATACTACTTAGTTCAATTATGAAGGGTAATTTTTTGTATTTTCACAGCAGAAACGCAGGTTGCATAGCTTCTGGCTATTCCTTGACCTAGAACTTACAGCCTTATCCACAAAACTGCCACATGGTACAGAAGATGTAGAATGTCCACCACACAGTTTGCTTTGAAAGGCATTGAATACTGCACTGATCTTGGCTAAATGATTAGCTTTCTCTTTGATTTTTCCATTATGAATCCCAGCCTCACCGGCCCCAGGTTGCAACATAAGTGAATTAACCAATTATTCCAATATAGTTTTTGAGATCTTTGACCTGTGACGGCACAGGCACAGATTTGTAAGTGAAACACAAAAAAAAAACCTGTTTATTTGCAACAACAATAGATAAAAGACATGCAATGAGTTTCATAGAATATCGACCAGCTAATGAATCTCCCCCCCACCCCCTTTGGGTGGCACAGTGGTTAGCACTGCTACCTCAGTGCCAGGGACCCTGGTTCAATTCTGGCCTTGGTGATTGTCTGGAGTTTGCCCTTTTCCCCTTGTGTATGTGAGTTTCCCCCGGGTGCTCCAGTTTCCTCCCACAATCCAAAGATATGTGGGTTTGGTCGATTGACCATGCTAAATTAGCCCTTGGTGTCTAAAAGATTTGGTGGGGTTACGGGGATAGATTGGGGACCATGGGCCGAGGTCGGATGCTCTTTTGTCGGATTGGTGCCGACTTGATGGGTCGAATGGCCTCCTTCTGCACTGTTGGAATTCTGCTTCTTATCTTCCCACCCTCTACCCAAATACACACAAGGGAAAGGGATTAAAATGGAAGAAAGAGATGAGTGTCATTGTCGCTGATATTGAGATCGTTGTAGCCGGCTATCTTCCCAGGACACTTGAGTGTTGAAACTACCAGTTGGTTTGGATCTTCTGGCTGGAACATTCAGTCCGGACTCTCTGGCTGTGGGATCCCCTCTCGGCAGTCACCTAACAAAGGCCTTCACACCGAAGATGCGTTTCAGGTCTGTTCAATTTCTGATTTGCTTCCCACTCCAGATAAATAGAATATCAGACACACAGCTTCCACAAGGCCTTTGTGATCTAGTAACCTTACTGGGAGAGGAATCCGGAAAGTTCCCCTCCCCTCCAGCTCTTGTCTTCACACTCTGTTGGCTAAAGCAACTCTTCACACTCGCCAGTTGGCTAAAGAGAAGACACTGGCTGCTCTGTTTACCTGGACTTAGCCCCAGCCGAAGTATCAGAGAGAGTTCCACCCTTTCTGAGAGAGGCATTTAAAAGACCTGTTCAGCTCGGGTTCAAATCTGTTGTGCGTTTCTTTTACTTTGTCTTTTCTGTGGCTCTGTTCCAATTATGGCAGGCAGTGAGTTTGCCCTTCTTTCTGTGTTATCTATGTCTTGATGCTTAGAGTCGCCAGGTATCAAGTGATACCACCACTAGTTTCAGCCGGCTATCGATCAAAGAGCCAAGCGCCAATTAGTTAGTTCAAGGTCAAGGGTATTTTATTTACACCCAATTAGTCATGCAACATAAACACTACTAGTTAACTACACCTATCGACTAAGACAACCTGTACTTGACTTCGGGCACCCAACTTAGGTCAGAAAACAGTGGCCGCTGTCGCTTCTGGATCTATCGGGTTTGAAGGAGTAACTGCTGCTCAGCTAGGCTCATCCGTCTGGTAGCGAGCGTTGAACTTGGACTTGCTTCTGGTGTTGCTGCACTTGGCGGTGGCCGTGACCTGGGGTACCAAGACCAAGAGAGAGCGAACATATGGCAAACTCCTCTTCTTATACTCGGGGGGAGGGGGAGGGGGGGAGGTTTGTGCTCTTTTGGGCGGTCCTTTGATTTGGGCCTTACCAATTGGGTGATCCCTGATCACACTGTTTGATTCCTTAGCCAATACGTGGGCGAGGATCTGGATGGCTGGGCGTGTCCCAAGCTGTCACTGACCCTGTTGTTTGCGTTTCCCTTGAACAGGGAGTGGCGCCAAAATGTCTGGGACTGTCCCGATTTCTTGAGTACCAGTCCTTTGTTTTGGTGAAGATGGGTCATCAAATGCTAATCGGCCCGATTAAAATGCTAATTGGACAGAGTTTCGATACCGTCTGGACTTCTGGCTTACGAATATGCATTTCAGGCTCTGAGCCTGCCTGAGTCTTGGCTTGTCCATTTTATCCGCCAGGCTTTGTGAGTTTCTCTGTACCTTGTTGGAAGTGGCCATCCCAGATGGCTACAAATCAAAATTGAAAGCAAAAATACCCAGTCTCCGAAGGTAAGGGGCATTCTGTAACGATGAGCATTAATCAACATCGAGGATGTATTAAGGCCTGGGAATTTGAAGTAACTGGTTGGCTGTCAGCCAAGTCCATCAACATGAATCATCGTTAAACCAAACTAAGCAGCCCATCTCATCGGGCACTTCCTGCTGGGGTGTCTCGTTTGTTTTTAAAAAATTAACTGTGCAGTCCATCTGAAAGGCACAAGTCCCAGAAACTGTCCAGGCACCCAAGTTCTAAAACCAAACAATAATAGGAATACACAAGGGGGACCAAATTTAAACAGGAGCATGCTTACAACATGCAGGATCATCTGCTGCAGCTGTAGGACAGCAAGTTATTGACAGTGCAAATAAATAGAATCACCAAGGTATTGGTAAATCAACTTTGCAATTATTGAAAAGAAAGACGTGTATTTTGATGGTACCTTTCATGATGTCTCAAAGTGCTTGTGATTTTGAAGTGTAATTGCTGTTGTAATGTGGAATACCCAACAGCCATGTAAATTATAAAATTATGTACAATGCAGAATTCTTGTCCATTGTGTGGAACCCACTTGACAAACTTGACTGACTTGAAGCTAAACAGCTAGGGCAGTGCTTCCATGACAAAAGTATGTCTGTATTGAGCTATTAACTATCCTCCATTCAAGCATGCCCATTAAACCGTATATTAGAGTAACTCATTTACCTTCTGCCAGTCTGCATCTCCAAAATGTATCAAAGATTGCCCAGTCAAATGAAAATGTAAATCTAATTAGTTTGAGTAGATGGAGCAGCATCGACAAGCATAGCCAGTTGATTCTCATTGGGAATATGGATGAATTGGACCAGTTAATGTATTTAATTATCCTGACAACCAAAACAACTGTTGAAATTTATAGGTTACTGAAGTTACTGATTTGATCACAATATATGAGAACATTTCAACATCTCCCATTTTTAACTGTGGCCCTTGCAGTGAAAGACAGTGTGATTATAATTATTATTTTGCAAATGACATCTTGCAGCTTTACAAGTCCAAACTCCAAGTTGGACAGCTAAATCACAGCACTGTTGTCTGGTTGAATTCTACGGCAAGTTTTCATAGGCCACATTGTTCCCATTATGGTGAACAGTCTGACCTGGGAGACCCGCTGTTTTAAGTTCTATTTTGTGAGGAGGTGTCATTTCCTTGCAGGGGAAGTATGAATCCTTTGTATAGACAACAGATTTAGAGGGAGGTTGAACTTGTGGAGCGCTCCGATCAGCCATGATATTGAATGGCCGAGCGGACTTACGGTGCAGAGGGAGGCCATTCGGCCAATCGAGTCTGCTCTTTCAGAAAGAGGATCCTACCTAGGCCCACTCTCCCGTTCTATCCCTGTAACCCCACCTAACCTGCACATCTTTGGCCACCAAGGGGTAATTTATCATGGCCAATCCACCTAACCTGTGTAAGCATGAGACAAGAGTGGGCCATCCAGCCCCTCGAGCCTGCTCTGCCATTCAATAAGTTCATGGCTGGTCTGATTGTGGCTTCAATTCCACATTCTGCCTACCCCCGTAACCTTCAATTCCCTTTTTAATCAAGAATCTGTCTACCACTGCCTTAAAATTGTTCAATGATCCACCACTCTCCAAGAAAGAGTTACAAAGATTCATGATCCTCTGAGAGAAAGTAAATCTTCTCAGCTCCATCTTAAATGGGAGACCTCTTATTTGTATACTGTCTAACTATGTCCCTTCGTTTTAGTCTCTCCCCCAAGAGGAAAACATCCTTTCAGCATCCACCCTGCCAAGTCCCCTCAGGATTTTATATGGTTTCTGTTACAATCCCTTACAGGGACAGCTGTATAGTATCTGATTCCCCTCCTACATACCTGAGAATGAGCTACTCGGGTGACGCGGGGACAGAGCTCCCTCCTAATTGGAGGAACTCCCCACAGAATATAAACCCCGACCTGGAATAAAGTGAGTTGTACCCTATCAACCTGGCCTCTCGTGGAGTCTTTGCCTCCGTCTACAACAGTTTCGATAAGGTTAATTTTCATTCTTTTATACTCCAATAAATACAGGCCAGCCTGTCCGACTATCCTCGTATGATGACCCCCAATCCCAGGTGAACTATAATGCACTTCTTTCTAATCTTAAATAAGGCGATCAAAACTATACCTTCTCACAGTACACCAAATGTAGTCTCAATATTATATTTTGTTGCAGTAATGTTATTTAAAGCCCTGGTTTAAAATACATCGAGGCAGAATGTCTGCTAAACCCATGACTGTGTCGTAAAAGTGAGTTAATTATTCGTTTTGACCATTGACGGGTTTACAAATAGATGGCTAATGGAACGTTCATAGAATCGTAGAATTTACAATGCAGAAGGAGGCCATTCAGCCCATCGAGTCTGTACTGACCCTTGGAATGAGCACCCTGCTTAAGCCCATGTCTCCACCCTATCCCTGTAACCTAACCTTTTGGACATTGAGGGGCAATTTAGCATGACCAATCCACCTAACCTGCACATCTTTGTGGGAGGAAACCGGAGTGCTCATTGTTTTGATTTTGGAGGCTCCCTGGAGTGTAGATAATTTTGAGGTGCTTAGTCCTGGATTAGCAGGTCGTGGGACAGCTTAGTGGGAGGAGTTTGAAGAATAACTCATGATAGAATCAAAGAATCCCGACAGTGCAGAATGAGGTCATTCGTCCCATCGAGTCTGCACCAACCCTTTGAAAGAGTGTTCTACCCATGTCCACTCAGCCATCCACCCTGCCCTAGCCCTGTAACCCCATAACCTAACCTGCACATTCCTGGACACTAAAGGGCAAATTATCTTGGCCAATCCACCTAACCTGCACATCTTCGGACTGTAGAAAGAAACTGGGGCATCCGGATGGAACCCACGCAGACACTGGGTGAACATAGAAACTCCACAATAACTCATGGCTGGAATTGAGTCCTGGAGCTGTGAGGCAGCATTGCTAACCGCTGCCCTGACATAATTGATGGTGGAGCCAGGTCTGTCTGCAGTTTGCTGGCTCCTGGAGGTTTCTCTCCAAGGCTTTCACATAAAAAGCAAGTAAATCTGATTGCTAACTTTGTTTTTTTTGAACAATATTGGTTTGCTTAATTAGAATATACATTGCAGATGTAGGGAGTAAGTTAAAGTTTTTCCTTTTTAAAATTTTCTTTTCCAATTGAGGGGCAATTTAGCGTGTCCAATCTATCCACCCTATACATCTTTTGGGGTGTGGGGATGAGACCCACGCAGACAAGGGGAGAAATGTTTTTCCTTTGATTAAGAACTATTGGAACTGTTAACTGTTAACTTGTTACTTTGTTGCTAATATGACCTGGACAACTAAGAAAAGGATACTTCACTCCAGGAGTGTTAACATTGACCAATAGGTATCTATTATGTTAAAACAAACTTTAATTTAAACACAGAATCAGTCTTGACTGTAGCAAAATATTCCTACTTTGTTCCATTCACCTTGCAATAAACAACAGCATTCCATTTTCCTCCTTAAGCACTTGCTGTGCCTGCACTCTAACTTTGTGATTTTTGTATGAGGACATCCAGATCCCTCAGTGCCACAGGATTTTGCAATTTCAGCATTTGAAAATTATGCTGCAAAGAACAATACAGAACAGGCCCTTTGGCCCTCCAAGCCTGCGCTGACCATGGTACCTGCCTAAAGTAAAACCGTATGCACTTAAGGAGTCCATATCCTTCCATTCTCACCCTATTCATACATTTGTCTAGATGCCCCTTAAAATGCCGCTATCATACCTGCTCCCACCACCTCCCCAGACAGCGTGTTCCATATATTTACCACCCTCTGTGTAAAAAAAAAAAAAAAAAAAAAAAAAAAAAAAAAAAAAAAACTTGATTCTCCTACCCTAGGAAAGAGCATCTGACTATCCACTCTGCCCATGCAACTCAGAATCTTGCAGGCCTCTATCAGGTCGCTTCTCCACCTCCGTCGTTCCAGTGAGAACAGACTGAGATTATCTAACCTCTCCTCATAGCTAATGCCCTCCATACCAGGCAACATCCTCGTAAACTGCTTCTGTACCCTCTCCAAAGCATCCACATCATTCTGGTAGTGTGGCGACCAGAATTGTACACAATATTCCAAATGAGGCCTAACTAAGGTCCTGTACAGCTGCAACAGGATTTGCCAATTTTTATGTTCAATTCCCTGACCGATGAAGGCCGGCATGCTGTATGCCTTCTTGACCACCTTATCCATATGCGTTGCTACTTTCAGTGATTGGTGGACATGCACGGCCAGATCTCTCTCCCTGCCAGTACTCGCAAGAGTTCTATCATTTATTGTGTAATTCCTACATGCATTGGACCTTCCAAAGTGCATTACCTCACACTTGTCCGGATTATACTCCATCTGCCATTTCTCCACCCAAGATTCCTACCAGTTTGTATCCTCTGATAATCCTCTTCACTCTCTGCAACTCCACCAATTTTTGTGTCATCTGCTATCTTACTGATCAGACCTGCTACATTTTCTTCCAAATCATTTATGTACACCATGAACAACAAAGGCCCCAGAACTGTTCCCTGTGGAATGCCACTAGTCACAGCCTTCCATTCCGAGAAACACCTTTTCTACTGCTACCCTCTGTCCTCTGTGCCATGTGACTTAACTTTTTGTACCATGAGGTACCTTGTCAAAGGCTTTACTGAAGTCCTGTATACAACATCTAGCGCCTTTCCCTCATTGATCATCTTTCTCACTTCCTCGAAAAACTCGGATCAAACTAGCGAGGCACAACCTACCCTTCACAGAACCATGCTGTCCATCATTTAATAAGTCAATTTGTTTCAAAATGTGAGTAAATCCTATCTTTAAGATACTTTTCCAATAATTTCCCTACCACTGACCTAAGACTCACCGGCCTAAAATTTCCTGGATTTTCTATGCTACCCTTCTTAAACAATGGAACAACATTGGCTACTCTCCAGTCCTCTGGAACTTCACCTGTAGCCAATGAGGATACAAAGATTACTGTCAAGGCCCCAGCAATTCTTCCCCCCCCACCCCCCCCCCCCCCCCCCCCCGCCCCTTGCCTCCCTCAGTATTCTGGGGTAGATCCCATCAGGCCTGGGACTTGTCTACTTTAATGCTTTTTAAGATGCCCAACACCTCTTTATTAATATCAACTTGACTCCGAACATCTACACACTCTACCCTATACTCTTCATCCACCAAGTCTTTCTCTTTGGTGAATACTGAGGCAAAGTATTCATTTAGTATCTCCCATTTTCTCTGGTTCCACACATAGATTCCCTCAAATATCCTTGAATGGACCAACCCGTTCTCTGGCTACCCTCTTGCTCTTTACATATGTATAAAACGCCGTTGGATTTTCCTTAATCCGGTTTGCCAATGACATTTCATGACTCCTTTTAGCCTTCCTAGCTCCTACCTTAAGTTCCTTCCTACTTGTTTTATACTCTTCAAGGGCTTCATCTGTCCTAAGCTTTTTAGACCGTATGAATACTTCCTTTTTCTTTTTGACACAGTTGATAATATCCCTCGTTATCCAGGGTTCCCTTTACTTACTTACTTACTTACTTACCCTTATCTTTCACCCCCACAGGTACATGCTGGTCCTGAATTCTAATCAAGTGACATTTGAAAGCCTCTCACAGGCAGTATGTTGATTTTCCCTCAAACAGCCTCGCCCAGTCACCACACTCCAGATCCTGCCTAATGCTGTTGTAATTAGCCTCCCCCCTGTCTAACACCTTCATCTGAGGACCACTCTTGTCCTTTTCCATAAGCTGTTTAAACTTACAGAATTATGATCACTATTCCTGAAATGATCTCCAACTGTAACTTCGATCACTTGGCCGGGCTCATTCCCAGCACCAGGTCAAATATGGCCCCTTCCTAAGTTGGGCTATTTACATATTGTTTCAAGAAACCCTCCTGGAGGCTCCTTACAAATTCTGCTCCATCCATGCCTCTAAGCAGTAAGTGTGCCCCAGTCAATATAGGGAAAATTAAAATCGCCCACCACAACAACCGTATTGTTTATGCATCTTTCCAAGACCTGTCTGCATATCTGCTCCTCTATCTCCCACTGGCTGTTAGGAGGTCTGTAGTTAGCCACCAACATTGTGACAGCACCCTTCCTATTCCTGATTGCCTCAGGAATTGCCTCGCTGCCTGAACCATCCAAGGTGTCCTCCTACAGCTGTAATATTCTCCTTAACCAATAATGCAACTCCCCCAGCCCTTTTGCATCCCCCTCTATCCTGACTGAAGCATCTAAATCCTGGAATGTTTAGGTGCCTATCCTGTCTCTCAAACAAGTTTCTGTAATAGCAACAACATCATAATTCCACGTACTAATCCAAGCTCGAAGTTCATCTGTTTTACCTGAAATATTCCTCACATTGAAACTAGTGCACTTCAGCCCACCAACCCCGCTGCGTTGACCAACCACAAGTGCCCTTCTTGCTCTATCTCTTAATCTTACTGACCTTAGTCTGTAGTTCTCCCTCCGTTATTTCTCCTGCTGACCTCTGGTTCCCGCCCCCCCTGCCATACTAGGCAGTTCAATCTGTTTCTCTGCCTTCCACTTTTCTCCTTAGTAGCTTTTGTTTTTGTCACTTCTTTACTACCCTCTAACTTCCTGCATTGGTTCCCACCACCCTGCCATATTAATTTAACTCCTTCCCAACAGCGCCAGCAAACAGCTACCTTAGGACATTGGTTTCTATTCTTCCTGTCAAAGTGGACAAGTTCACATTTCCCACTTTATGTTCCATCTGCCAAATTTTTGCCTGTCTATTTGACCTGTGTCCCTTTACAGACTCCTTATTTTCTCTTCATAGCTTGCTTTCCTACTATTTTTTTTGTTCATCAACAAATTTAGCAACCAGACATTTGGTCCTTTTCATCCAAGTCATTGATATAAATTGTAGAAGACCTGGTACTGATTCCTGTTGCACTGTACTTGTCACAATCTTGCCAACCCAACAATTTGTTACCATACACTATCCGCTCTTTCTTTGATGAGGAATCTTTGATGTGGCACCTTGTCAAATGACTTCTGGAAATCTGCTAACTACATACCCACTGGTTCTCCTTGATCAACGTTGCTCATTGCTTCCATAGCGACTCCAGTAAATTAGATCAACACTATTTCCGTTTCAGAAAACCATATAGACTCTGTCAGACTGCATTCTGAGCATGTTCAGCAATTAATTGGAACTTGAGCTCACGGGCGTCTGGCTGAATGTGACGTGATGACATTTGTTCGGAGTTATCTCACTGACCATCTTAAATTATTCCTTCACCCCTCATGAGTTACTTTTTAAAAACCAGATTGTATATGTATCCCCTTCAATTTTCAACATTTACTGACAAATCAAGGATATATGAATAATAACAGTTAAGGCGACCATAATAACAGAATTATGAAACTTCATACAAGAGTAATTATACCCGAGGAAACAAACTTTGACCACTGATCACAGAAAACATACAGTTGCTGTTTTCATGTTCCATTATATTCAGATGTATTACTCAGACTGAAAACTACATATTTATGAAATGGCAATGGGGATAGCAATACTTTTGATTCCACAAGTTAAACTTTTGAAATGTATCCAAGCAGAGCAGTTCTGATGTATTGGGGCAGAACTTATTTTTGCCTTTTGTTTGAAACGGACCTATTCCTCTCGTGATGGACGAGTGTTAAAGTGACAGCCCTAACTTATGGACCTTGTCACCAGAGGTACAGCTATACGAAAACCGAATTGTGGGAAAACTGGACAGTTTTATAAGCTGCTGTGCATCAATTTTAATTGTTAAATCAGTAAAATAACTTACCAGGGTGCTGCATTGGCATGGTTTTGCGCCGGACGAGTCATCAGCTTTGCATACCAGTCTTTTTCTGCATTCTGATTGGTCAAAGTGACCCTTGACCCCACTTGAGAAGGGAGGGTGGGGGTTGTTCCAGGATGTTACCTCTGACAGTGAAGGATTGACTTCAATTCTATTTCATTTGAATTGTTTTATCCCACTGGTTCTGTTCCATCACTAGACTGATATTTTATGCTTTGCTTGTTTGCTGTTAAAATGTAACTTGCAAATACCTAGCACCACCTTTGATGTCATTATTAAAATAGCCTTTCACCAGCTAATTTTGTTCAGCTACAAGATAGAACTATCTGCAACTGCAAATTTTAAGAGTAAATTACATAAACGTTCACTGGCGCTGGTTTTGATGTGATTCAACTGAAGCTTGAACAATTGAGTTTAATTGGACTTGCATGGTTCTTTAACTCATTTCCTGATGTGACATTTGACATCATCCAGTATGTAATTGCGAAAAAGAATGGCAAGATTAAATCTGACTCTACTTCTGATTGCAATTCGACAGTTTAACAATATTGACATACAAATGAATGGCAAGAACTTGGATCAGGAATCTGTTTGCAGAGATGTGCTGCACTCATTCTGTTGATTTGTGTTGCACTCATTCTTTTGATAGAGAATGAAAAATGGTGCATATGGAGAACCCTTGTGTATACTTGTTAATTGTGGGACACTGAGTTAAATCTGATTTCTGTTAACTTGTGTATTTTGACAGCATGGGTAGCACAGTGGTTAGCACTGTTGCTTCACAGCAGCAGGGATATGGGTTCGATTCCTGGCTTGGGTCACTGTCTGTGTGGAGTCATCACGTTCTCCCCGTGTCTGGGTGGGTTTCCTCCGGATGCTCCAGTGTCCTCCCACAAGTCCCGAAAGACGTGCTTGTTAGGTGAATTGGACATTCTGAATTCTCCCTCTGTACCCGAACAGGCGCCGCAGTGTGGTGACGAGGGAATTTTAACAGTAACTTCATTGCAGTGTTAATGTAAGCCTATTTGTGACACTAATAAAGATTATTATGATTAATTCAGTACAATTGACCTCATTCATTCTTCAGAATGGAGATTTCCTGTTGGGTAAAATAATTTGGCTGATAATGGCAGTTCTACTGGCATTAGTATGCTTTATCAGTTCTTCCGAGAAGTCTGTCATGTAAATAGCATTCTATTTTTCAAATCAGATTTGTGTTCTCGCTGAAAGGCTTGAAGTAATATAATGCAAGCAGAGAACACATTAAAAGGAACAAGAGAGCAGCTGCAACAATTGGGACACGATTGGACAGGAAAGCAGTGGAAGGAAGAAAGCAGATTTCCTTGCAGAAATACAATGCAGGTTCTGGTACTTTTCAAACACTTCCTTCTGTGATCCTGTCCTGATTTTGAACTAGTGTCCGGTTTCTACCTAATAGGGGATAAATTTATCCTCGCTGCTCTAAAATTGGGCCGTATTTATGCGAACGGGAGATTTAATTGTAACCTTGTGAATACTGCAAATTGACAGTTAAATTTTGTGCTAATAAATAGGGACTTCATCCATACTATTTTCACAGTAACTTCATTGCAGTGTTAATGTAAGCCTACTTGTGAGCCTAATAAAGATTGTTATTCTATATTGTCATTAAAATTGGAATAGTTTAATTGACCGAGCAGCATGGGCAATCGCTATGTTGTCGGATATTGGGCATAATTCTGGAAATGTCAGCCTTTGTGGCTCCAGTGGGGAACTAGGCAATGAAATGGGAAGATTTGATCAATCTGATGTCAGATATACAGAGTAACTTGAATATATTTGGTGAGTAATAACTTTGTGTGTCGAACCTGATGGTTTTAATGTGACTTGAGGCTCTGCTAGATATGGAAAAGAGCAAAAGGAGCTTCAGGATGTTAATATCTATATTTTGGTTAGTTGGTTTCATGCAAAGATTAACATCTAATCGGTAATATAAAATCAAATCCTTTCCTATTTTCTGTTAGCTGCTTTTATGTTGGCTTCATTTTAAGATCCAGTTTCTCTTAAATTCTACCACCTGAGATAAAAAAGTGGGACTTAACAGTATAGATGCTAGATTCCTATAATTATGAATTAGTGGACAGACACTGACAAAACCATCGGTTCTCATTCTTCAGTTGGTACGGTATTTTATATTCCATTCTTCATGGCTGCAACTGTTACTACTGGCAAATCTATTCTCCCCCGCATTGTGCCCACTTTTAATGGTTTGGCTAATTACCAAAATCCAGTCCGAGTTGAGATTTGAACTTTATGAAAGGCTAGTGTGAAAGTTCAACTCTCTGCCATAATAATCTTTATTGTCACAAGTAGGCTTACATTAACTCTGCAATGAAGTTACTGTGAAAATCCCATAGTCGCCACATTCCGGCGTCTGTTCGGGTGCACAGGGAGAATTCAGAATGTCCAAATTATCTAACAGCACATATTTGGACTGTGGGAGGGAACCGGACCGGCTCCTGGAGGAAACCCATGCAGACACTGGGATAACGTGCAGATACAGCACAGACAGTGACCCAAGCTGGGAATTGAACCTGGGACCGTGGAGCTGTGAAGCAACAGTGCTAACCACTGTGCTATGTGCTGCCCCTTTATATATTTATATGCTACTGTATATACAGCACCACTTACTGTGCCCATCCCAGTCCCAACGCCGGCATCTCCACATTATGTTTTTAAAGGCAGAATTATGTTGTTTTATGTCCTCTGGATTTGGAATTCTGCCATTGTTTTCCAGCACTATACCTGTAAATAAAATGGCAGTGGCAAATCTGTTTTTCTAATGTTAGCAGCTGTGTGGGTTTTGGCAAGAATTCGGACTTGTTCTTGTATTGATTTCACATTTTGTTTTGATTAGGATTTGCTTCAACTGGCTAGCTGCTTTTACATTGCTCCAGCCATTGGCAATACACAAGTAAATTTAAAGCCCAAGGGACAGTGGTTCTTCACTTCCATGAGCAACCAGACACTGCATTAAGTAAACCAATTCTACTCCTTCACATTGCATTGTTATTGTAGAAGTGTGTCCCTTTTTAACTTTATGCTCCTTTTAATAACTTGGCTCTGGTGCTAACAAACAACCAAACAAACCTTCCAAGGTAGTTCGTCTGAGTGCCAATGACATGAAGTCAAGTCTGCATTATTTTCTCTAGAATTGAGTGTTGAGCTCTTAGCCAGCTTGCTTGGTTAGTGATTCACTTTTTCATTTTGACTGGTCAGTAATTCTGCACGTAGAAACTTGTCAACATACAATTCTTTCTTTGCTGGATGAATCTGTCACGTTAGTTGAAAAATCTCACTTTTGAAGTATTTTGTCACTGGGTATTTGAGAGGGAATCGAGCCATGGGGTTGAAAACACAATAAAAAGCTACTGCTGTAACTCATAAAGCCAAAACAATGCTGGAACACTCAGCAGGACAATCGGCCTCTGTGGAGAGAACAAATGTGTTTATATTTCAGGCAGGGAGCCTCAATCAGAGAACTGACTCCAGGGTGAACCCCTGAAACGTTAACTCCTTTCATTCCACAGATGCTGGTTGACCTGCTGAGTGGTTGCGAAGCAGTTTATTTTCACTAATTAGTGCCATATATGAGAAATGACTCATAAATAGGCTGATGCATATAGGTGTGATTTGAAATGCTGTCTGTATCATCAATGATTAATTCAGTCGGCATTTGATTAAATATCCTATCACTTCATAGACATGTAACCACTGTTAGGAAGTGCTGACAGCCTGGTAACTGCTTGCTTCAATCTTGCATTGAATACATCTGCTTTGTCTTTTTGTTTTTGGAGAGGAATATACACGTATGCGAATACAAAGTATATGGAGTGGATTGCACCCCTTAACTCGGTGATCTCTAATTATGCTTCACAGCATTTTAATTGGAACTCTTCTTTTAAATGGCTTTAAATTTGAATCTCACTTGGAAGGCGTGGGTGGCTGTAACCTCACTAGTTAAGATTTCTGCGCTTCTGAATCTGAAGGGTACTTCTGCGATGAGGTTTGCTGCAATTCTGTGAAGCCTTATATGGTAGGCTTACTGATTAGTTTGAATTGAAAATGGCTCAGTTTAATCCTATTGCAGGTCAATTGCTGCTTTCTTTGAAGATCCTTTACTTGACCTCACTTGCTTTCTTTGATAATCGTGAATGGCTGTCAATCATGTCCTAGCAGCTTCATGTTTGCTAAACCAAAAGCCCTGGGAGGTTACAGCACAGGAAACTTTGGTACACATGCCAATGAGGTTCATTTTCTCTTCCTGCTTGCTTCTCATATCCTTCAGTAAATGGATTTTTAAACCAATGATCTAACTTTTTCTTTAGTCTATTAAGTCCGGAGAAAGAAGTGATGCACAAACATTTTATGACAGCACACCAAATCAGTGTTTTGCTGTAGATGTTTGCAGTACTGTGCTGTGGGTGATTTCACCAACTTTCTCTTGTCCTAATTTTATTGCTGGGGTACATAACAGTTCCATGGCAACTGCACAAAGCGAAGTAGCCTTTACACACCTGTAAATCTTGACTGTAGATAATGTTGGTGTTGGATCCCAAAACTGATCTACCCTCCGTTTCATAGCCAATTTGTGTTTATTCAGTCGGGGATCACTGAATAGAAAAAAGAATTGGGATCCATCCAACAAACCTTACTTCACACCAAGCTGTTATCCTCCTCCCCCTACTACATGGACAGACATGTGGCCCATCTGCTTCACAGCAAGTAACTTGTTTCCTCTTGTACAGTGTCGCTAGCATCAAGTGACTGGGCAGTGCTGGAGTGTAATTGGAATTGAATCTACGATCAATGAGGTCCAGTTATGCTGGTACAGACTTGTAATTTGTATGCCTAATTGTATAAGCACAAAAGCCATCTCTAATACCAAACTGTAGATTGAATGTCTTGAGTTGGCCAGATGAAAGAAGCTTTAAAGGAGCACTAAAATCCACTTAATCTTGCAATATCCTTCTGCATTGTAAATTCTATGATTATTAATTCCCAAGATCTGGGAAGGCATGGTCACAGAATCAAAATCTGTTAAACTGAGTCGTGCCTGGTCTGGTTGGTTCAAATTAATTTGAGGCTATGAGCTGAGATCTGGTTGCCAAACAATGGCATGCAAGATGACAACTCTGCTTCATCAGACATTGTGGTATATTTACGTTCCAAGTTTGGGCTATTCTCCCTTCAGTGTCTCAACAGCAACTCCATCTTATTTGTTGATTTCTCCATTGCTATTCTGCATTTGGATTCTGTAAGGCTGCATCAAGCTGATTTGCAAACTGGCATAGAAAACCAACATGAATTCAAGTAGATTTCTTCGAATGAGCCTGCAGAAAAAAGGAGTCACCAAAGATTAGAACCCCACCTGGGCAGCAGTCATAACCAATATACTATTTTGTTGGGGTGTAGTCTGTGGATGGTTTTGTTTCAAGTGCCAGGCTGTTTAATTTTGTGCGGCTGCACTGTAACATAATGGGGACGACTTGTGTGTGGCTTACACAGAACATTTTGCTTGCTGCATGGCTATGTAGCTTAATTCACGACCTTGACAGATGTTCAGGAGAGCAAGATCACAACACAGACAGATCTAGGGAATAGTTTTATGTGGGCTTCCATCTGTTGAACTGAACCCTATTCGGCAGTCATGTTAAATGTACAAGATATCTGCTTTCATGATCTATGACACTAAAATAATGTAGGACGGTCTTCTCTTTGTTTGAGAACATAAAATTAGGATATTTTGTATGTGTGGGACCACTTGGGTAGAATGCATTAAATTGTCCAGCTTTGGGCTGGCACTCAACCATGTGGATTTGCATACCGAGACTGGATTAAGCACTTGGTAAATACCAGTCGAATCCCAATCGGCTGTGTTCACACTTGTAGACTTGGTTGATTCGGTTTCCTTAATAGTCTTTTAATTGTGCTAATAGATTTTGTTAAATAGCTACACAAAGTTGTACCTGTGACCCAATTGTGTACAAACTTTTGAATACGACAGGCTTGTTTTCATTTGCTGCTCCACTTGCATTAACCCATCTTGATTGATGGGACCTTGCTACCAATTGTTCAGAATGTTGACAACTTGTTCATCCAGCTGCATCACGTTTTGAGTCCCAATGCTTTAACTAGGCAGAGCATTGGCAGAGAAGGAAAGAAAACAAAGAAAATCCTGCACTCCAGATCCCACTCCTTTGTGGGACATCCTTCTCCATGTGTCCAAAGATGCCCATGTCAATTATCGGTCTGTTTAGTCATGTGGAGACCCATGGCAGAAACTTGAGAACCTGAGTAGGTAGAATTCTTGAATTGAGAGACAGTTAACAATGACTCATACGTTTTATCTTTACTTTTGTGAAACCATGACATTGCTATGTTGATCTTCAGATTGAATTGTTAATCCATGAACAACTTGGCAGTCATACATTTGTGTAATCTTGGCTTGTGTAACGGAGTATGAATGTTTGTTTTGTTAATTGAAGAGGGACCTAATTATTTCCAGCACCTCAACTTGTTGAGCAAAACTGTGCCACAATGTAATGGTGCAGTTAATTTTTAATTATTAATATTATTGATGCTGAATTCTGTCAAACTCCTTGTGTGGTTAACTCTTGTTATTTTTCTTCCCTTTTGGCAACATTAAGTGGCTTAAAGCCAAGGTAAGATGAGCCTTTTTCTTTGTAGTGCACCAACAACCGAACTAATCAATGAAATTTCACCAACCCCTCTGTTCCCATGTCTTTATCTTTTTAGTACAACAGTATTTTACACTGGAATATAGGACCACATGGCCATTATGGCCTGCTCTGACATTCAAAAAGATCATGACTGATGTGTGGTCTCAACTCCACTTTTCTGTCTGCCCCTCCAAAACCCTTAACTCCCTTTTTATGAAAAATCTGCCCAACTTTGTCTTGAATAAATTGAATGATCCAGTCACCACTGGTTTTTAGGGGTAGAGAATTCCAGAGATAAATGACCCTCAAAGAATTCTCCCCTCTATTTTAAAAAGGACACCTCCATTCTTAAACTCTCTCTCCCAATGCAAGTCCTCCCACAAAAGGAAACACTCTCGGTATCTATCCCACCAAATCCTTTGGAGTCTCAGTTTCAATAAGAGCAGCCCTCCTACTTTAAACTCCAATGGGTATACAGTCATACAGCACAGAACAAGCCCTTCGGCCCATTATTTCTGCATCGACAAAACTACACTCATCCCACTTTCCAGCACTTAGCCCATAGTGTTATGACATTTCAATTGCTCATCCACATTCAACTTTTTAGAGGTTGAGGTTTCTCGCCTTTCTACCCTCCCAGGCTGTGCATTCCAGACTCTCACCACCCTCTGGGTGAAATTTGTTTTCCTCAAATTCCCTCCACCTCCTGCCACTTGCCTTAAAATTTGGCCCAATCATTATTGACCTTTCAACTAAGGGAAAGGGTGTTTCCTATCCACCCTGTCCATACTCCACATAATCCTATACACCTCAATCAGGTCCCCCCTCAGCCTTCTCAGAGCTCTAAAGAAAACAACACTAGTATATCCAGCCTCTCTTCATACCTCAAATGCACCAAGCCAGGCAACATCCTGGTGAATCCCCTCTGCACCCTCTCCAGTGTAATGACATCTTTCCTATATTGCAGTGACCCAAACTGAACATAGTACTCCAGCTGTGGCATAACCAAAGTTTTGTACAGCTCCAACATAACACCCCTGCTCTTATAATCTATGTCACAAAGGCAAGTATTCTGTATGCCTTAATTACCCTATTCATCTGTCCTGCCTTCAGGGATCTATGGACCAGCACCCAAAGATCCCTCTGACCCTCCTAGCGTCGTACCATTCATCGAGTACTCCCTTGTCTTGTTGCTCCTTCCAAAGAGCATCACCTCATAATTTTCAAGGTTAAATTTCATCGGCCACTGATCTGCCATCTGACCAACCTATCTATATCCTTCTGCAACCAAAGAAACTCCTTCACTATTGATCACCCTACCAATTTTTGTCATCCACAAAGGAGACCTTTTGGCCCATCAAGTCTGCACCGGCTCACTCCCTAACCCCATCTCCCTAACCTGAACATCTTGGGACATCCAAGGAAAAACTTTAGCACAGCCAGTCCATCTAAACTGCACATCGTTGTAGTGTGGGAGGAAACCAGACAAAATCCAGAGAGACTCTGATCCATATCTCTACACACTTCTTAAAAATTGGAACCAAATTAGCTGTCCACCAATCCTCGTCCCCTCCACTGTGATGAGAGGAATTAAATATTTGGGTCAGGGCCCCTGTAATTACCTCCCTTGCCTCCAACACCAGCCTGGAATACAAGTCATCCAGACCTGGGGATTTGTCCACTTTTAAGCCTCCCAAAACCTCCAATATTCCCATCACCACCTATGTCAAACCTTTCAACACCATTTGCTGTAACTGCATTTTTGTGCTTCATGTACCAGGATCCCTTTGTATCACGAGTTCTGCAAACTCCCCCAGTTAAAATAGTATACTGATGTTTCTCCATTGGCGGGGAGATATTCTGCCTCCCCTAGACATCTCCCAGGCGACTGCAAATTTGGCTTCCATAACATTTGGTGCCTTCATTCAAGTCATGATGTAGATTCTAAATAGTTGAGGGCACAGCTTTGATCCCTGTGGCACCCTAGTTGCAGCTTGCCAACCGAAGACCCATTTTATCCCAACAGTCTGCTTCCTGTTAGCTCACCAATCCTTTACCCATGCTAATATATTGCCACATACATGATGTGCTCTTCTGTTGCAGGCTTTTGTGGTACCTCATCAAGACCTTTTGGATATCCCAAGTTCGGCAGAATTACATGTTCTCCTTTGCCCACCTTGCCTGTTGCTTTCTCAAAAATCTCTTCATGACTTAAGTTAGCTGTCCCAATATATCTTAATATATTGATTATAGGCGATCTCTATGAACTATGCCAATGATTAACGGTGTTTTTTCATGCGATTTCGCAGTTGTGCTGTAAACCATATCTTTACAGTACCTTTGGGATATCTCTCAAATTCTCCCTAATTTAAATGTGGACTTTATTCTAAGCAGATGTACACTACTTTCAATTAAATGGCATGTTTTTAGGAAGTTTTGTAAATAGATGTACTGAACTTATCAATTGAAACTTGTACTTTGTGTAGCATTTAAGTTTACATCTGGGAATCCTAATTTTGTTTTATTTCCTTCCTGGGATTCTTCTGGATCACACTCGGTACCTGTTCAACTGGCTGCTAATCTTTTAGCCTGGACAGTGCTGTCCAGTCTTAAGGTGTCATGCCACATTACAACTAAGCAAAATCTTATCCTCGCCTGATAATCCCTCTGTTTTTGGTAGCCGGTTATAATGCTCTTGTTGCCAACCTGGCTGAGATCAACCCATTTAGAACCAATTGGACTTTAAAACTTTTACTTGACACGTTTCTAAGCTCAGCTATGATATACGTAAGCCTTCAGCGAACTGTACTGCTTTGTTTTTCAACCATCATGATATCAGAGTCCATTTTATTAATACAGTTATAAATAATAGCAAATACTTTCAATGTATGCATTCCTTACTTGAACTGCAATTTCTTTTTGTTGCAGCATGGAAGTAATCAGCCTGCCAGAACTGGTACACTGACCAGGACAAACCCACCCACACAAAAGCCTCCAAGTCCCCCGATGTCTGGACGTGGAACTTTAGGGTATGCTATCCCACACAATGGAAAACTCAGTTAATTTTCCTATCCTGTAACTATGTTTTGTGTCTTTTGAAGGGGAGACTTATTTTAGCAAATAAATTTGTAATGCGCCTAGAGTAACTTCTATTTATTGCAGGCATTGTCAAAGTCGGGGGCGCGACCCACGTTTGGGTGTCAGGAGGGTCGCGAAGCCGTCCGTCACGGCATTTCTGATCGCGCAAATCCGTGTGCAACAGCCGCAGCACCCAGCTTTTAATAATGCCGGCTGCAAGCGACCTTCAAAATGGCCAAGAACATATTTTAAAAAAAATGCGGCCGCACTGCGCATGCGTGCCGGCTCATCGGTGCGCATGCGCAGAGTTTTGTGCATGCGCACCGATGAGCGGGCACGAATGCGCAGTGCGGCCGCATTTTTAAAAATCTGGTTGCAGCCTTTTTGAAGGCCGTTCGCAGCCGGTATTGTTAAAAGCTGGCTTCAAAAGGTTTGGGGAGAATGATGTGATTGGTAGCTTTCTGAACTTTGATGCTGATGAAGTGGAAGTCTCTTACTCCAAGAATGACGAGTGATCCAACGATGGTTTCACCGCAGCTGTAACTTCAACCAAGAAATGTCAACTTTTAAAATCTTGATTTTTAAACATTCCAAAACAAAGTGCAGGTCGTATTTGGAAGCTTTATCAATTAATTGATTATTAAGTGTCTCTTATTTTTTTACATTTTTAATTGTAATGTTTTGGTGAAATGTGGTGAACCTCCAATTCTGAGAGGATGAAAACATTTTCAGTTTCTGCATTTCTTCCCCCTGTAAAACGTTATCAAATTAACCCCTCCCCCCCGGCTGTTGCCTGTGAATTTGCACAATCGGAGACGCAGAAGCTCATTTGCTTCAACAAAATCTGGTGTAGTCAGTGTCTGATTCATTACTGTCTGTTTGCTCAAACTCGCTCTCTTTATACAACATTAAGTAGCACTTTTTTTTCTTTACCTTCAGACGAAACACTCCCTACAAAACATTAGAGCCTGTTAAACCACCCGTTATTCCTAATGATTACATGACTAGTCCTGCCAGGAATGTGACTACAAACCAGCAAAGTCCTATGCGAACAGCATCTCTGAACCAAAGGCCAAGAACGCACAGGTATGAATGCCTTTTCCGTGATTGATATTTCAACTTTTATTCTAAAATGACATGCCGAGATAATTGAAATTGGATTTGCTTTTAACCTATTTTTATGTTGACAACTGTGCTAGTAGTATACTAGGACCAACCATCTTCAACTGGTTCATCAATGACCTTCTCTACAGCACAAAGTTAGAAGTGGGCATGTTTGCTGATGATTCCACTATGTTCAGTACCATTCATTCTTTTTTAAAATAAATCTAGAGTACCCAATTCATTTTTTTTTTCCAATTAAGGGGCAATTTAAAGTAGCCAATCCACCTAATCTGCACATCTTTGGGTTGTGGGGGCGAAACCCACGCAAACACTGGGCGAATGTGCAAACTCCCCACAGACAGTGACCCAGAGCCAGGATCAAACCTGGGACCTCGGTGCCGTGAGGCAGCAGGGCTAACCCACTGCGCCACCGTGCTGCCCGTTTAGTACCATTCATGATGATTCGGATACTGAAGCAGTCTTTGTCCACACGCAGCAAGACCTGGACAACATTCAGGCTTGGGCTGATAATTGGCAAGTCATATGTGTATCGGAAGTGTCAGGAATTGATCATCTCCAACAAGAGATAACATTCAATGGCATTACCAAATCTCTGAATCCCCACCATAATAACTGAACTGGGCCAGGCATATAAATATTGTGCCTACAAGAGCAGGCTGGGAATTCTATGAACCGTTCTCCTCTTAAGCCTGTCTGTCACCTGCAGGTACAGTTCAGGAGTGGGATGGAATACTCTCCATTTGTATGGATATGTGAAGCTCCAATGACCTCCAGAAAGTTGACATCATCCAGGACAAAAGATTGATGGCACTCCTTCTGCCACCTTAAATCTTTACTCCCTTCATTACAGTGGCAGCAGTGTGTCTCAAACATGGTGTACACTGCTGCCACTGTACTGTGACCAACACACCCCATGACTCTCCAAAGCTTGTCTGCCATCTGCAAGACACAGTTCAGGGGTGTGTTGGAATACTCTCCATTTGCTAACCCCCTCCCCTTTTTTCTCTTAGTTGATAGAAGTTGTTGTAATTTTTTGTCTTCTGTTCCACACCAGAGGTTTTCCTCATCAAAGCAATTAATTAACCCCACAATTGACTATAGCACTTTTATCTTCTGACTAAAGATTGAATAAGATTTTGTGGTATATTGACGGCCAACTTTTCTTTTGTTCCACCATCTACAACTTCACGATTATAGCTCTACTTTTTTTCTTGTCGAAGTTCATTCCCATCTTCAATTAAAGATTAGCTGAAGCTCACCGCTTACACACTGGTAAGAGCAAAGCCAGAAACATTTACCCCTGCCCATGTTTCTATTTCTCCAACTGGCTGCATACTCAACCTAACCTGAACAGAGTGTGACTTGTTTGAGTTGTGGTTTGTTACAGGTGCCTGGTCAGCTCCCAAATGTGGCTAAGAGACTAGACCAGAACCATGACTTTTGAAGTTTTTAAGGCGGTGCGGAAAGATAGATTCATTCCAGGAATGATAATATAAGAAATAGGGCATGGTTATTTTATAAAACAAGCTTTATAAAACAAAAGAAAAACGGTATTTAAGCTTTTAAACTTCAACCCTAACAATAACAGATTACATTAGTTTCTTAACTTTAACACATGAATTCCCATTAAACAAGCTCTTTAAATGAACATGCAGCTCTCATTCCACTTACACAGGCCAGCATTGGCAATATTTGCATTTACGAAGCAATTTTTCTGCTGTTAGGGAAATTCTCCTTTCCAAAGCCTGCCTCGGTGGCAACTTTGATGGCCTCTCTCGGTCGCTTTCCAAAACCACCTTCCTGTATCTGTTCAAAACAGGATTATTTCTCCCTCTCGCTTACGCTCTGCCCAGCCCCTAAAACAAAGGTTCTCTCCTCTGGTTTCCAGACTTGAACCCATCATGTTTATACAAAAGAGCAGCCATACACAACTAATGTCCCATTGATGGACAAAGGCCATCGGATTCTGTAATGTCAGACAGGGCGTGCCCCAAAGGACAATGGATCTTGAGTGACTCACCCTTGCTGAAGCGGGTCATCCTGTGTATTCCCACTAACTAGTTTAAATCTGAATGGGGCAATGTAACTCATGCCAGGTGTAGGTGTATCTCTCTGACTCTGCTAGCAGTTTTCCCCCATCAGTCTGTTTAATCCCGAAATTGCCTGCTACATCTTTGGTCCCAATTTCTGGACTCCATTTCCTCATACCTCCCTCGCATAACAGGTTTAACCCTGGACTTGTTGTTAACATCCCCCTGTAATATCTTCAGTCTCTGCTCTAGCTTCTTCGGACACCAATTCTATTCATAGTAAATTAATACAGTACTTTATATTCTGCCTCTCTGGTCTCCCTTTGAAAATTTGGGTGTAGCAGATAATTGAACATCAAACGCCCCTTTGACCACATTAGTAAAATATGTGCAAATATGACGAGAGTAAGTAGATTAAATCTGTATGCAAATAGTCAGTACCTGATTATATCAGGTCTAGCTAGCAGTTAGTGCCTATTGATTCAGGGTGTGTTCTAGACAGGTTACTAATTACCATTTGGGTATGGATTTTGCAACAAAGTCGCCAGAAGGATGAATCA
The DNA here is from genome assembly GCF_047496885.1 of Scyliorhinus torazame. Taxonomy (NCBI): domain Eukaryota; kingdom Metazoa; phylum Chordata; class Chondrichthyes; order Carcharhiniformes; family Scyliorhinidae; genus Scyliorhinus; species Scyliorhinus torazame. Next base: position 56,118 of record NW_027308436.1, read on the forward strand.
GTCTCTGCTGCATGTCATTCTCATATCATTAGCCTATACCATAAGCTTTATTCTTAGGCTGGCATTTTGCAATATGTAAAACAGCTGCATTCCTCAGTGATGAAAAATGTTTCCCAGCTTGAATTACAGAACATCCAGGTTTAAGCATCATGAACAAGAACCGTGATGGTTGGGGACAATTTTAGCTCAAATATTCCTGCTTGTGACCCTTAAGTGTGTTTCTCAATTCCACCAGATACATTTAATTCCTTTCAGAGCATTGACAAAACAACTGATGGAAGTTCTCAATAAACAAGAACCCACAGCACTGAACTAACCACAATTTTGGTCTCCTTTAATCATTCGATGAATAATGGGTATGGAAAATAGTAACGTCCAAGGGTAAAATGTTTCTCCTGAAGCCCTGTTTTTTTCTGAACACACCAGAGTAAAATGAGACACTGTTTTCAGTTAATTATTGATTTCATGTTTTGTTTACCCAGTAGATTAAGATTCTTCTTCTAGCCATTTATTGTCTTAAATATTGGGTTTGCATGATACACTGCCTCTCTCATGCTCCAAGTGCCTCACAGATGATTAATTGCTTTGAAGTATGGTCATTGATGCACCAGCCATTTTTCATACATTTAAATAAAAACAAACCTGGAAAAACTCAGGCCTGGTAGCAACTTTGGAGAGAAAAGCAGTAAAGTTGAGAGTCTGCATGACTTCTTCAGAGCATACACACACTTCCTGCTTGGATTTAGATTTATCTTTGCGCGTACCGAGGTACAGTGAAAGGTGTTGTTCTGTACACGGTCCGGGCAGATCATTCCATACATGAAAAAAAAATAGGACATACAATAAATACACAATGTAAATACGTAGACATAGACGTCAGGCGAAGTATATGGAGTATAGTGCTAAACATTACAGAAGATGCGTAGAAAGATCAGTTCAATCCATAAGAGGATCATTCAGGAGTCTGGTAACAGCGGGGAAGAAGTTGTTTTTGAATCTATTAGTGCGTGTTCTCAGACTTTTGTATCTTCTGCCTGATGGAAGAGGTCGGAAGAGAGAATAACCTGGGTGGGAGAAGTGTTTGATTATGCTGCCCGCTTTCCCAAGGCAGCGGGAGCTGTAGACAGTCAATGGATGGGAGACGGGTTCACGTGATGGACTGGGCTGTGACTCAAGACTCTAGTTTCTTACAGTCTTGGGCCGAGCAGTTGCCATACCAGGCTGTGATGCAGCCAAATAGGATGCTTTCTGAGGTGCATCTGTAAAAATTGCTAACAGTCGATGTGGACATGCCGAATTTCCTTGGTTTCCTGAGGAAGTATAGGCTCATTTGGGCTTTCTTGGTCGAAGCATCGACATGGGTGGGCCAGGATAGATTATTGGTGATGTGCACACCTAGGAATTTGAAGCTGTCCACCATCTCCACCTTGGTACCATTGATGCAGACAGGGGTGTGTACGACACTTTGTTTCCTGAAGTCGATGACCAGCCCGTTCGTTTTGCTGACTGAAGGAGAGATTGTTGTCATTGCACCATGCCACTAGGTTCTCTATCTCCCTCCTGTACTCTGACTCATCATTGTTTGAGATCTGACGCACTACGGCCGTGTCATCAGCAAACTTGTAGATGGCGTTGGAGCTGAATTTTGCCATACATTTGTGTGTACAGGGAGTATAGTAGGGGGCTAAGAATGCAGCATTGTGGGGCCCCGGTATTAAAGACCTATCGTGGATCAACAACTTAGTTGAGTTGTTAATGATGGATAATTACAGAAGAAACATTGACTCTCACTCACTAGATCAATCTACATTGGGCAGCTTCAATATCCATTGACATAAGTAGAATCTTATGTTTTAAATATCAGTCAAAGAATGGCACCTGACAACAGAACTCGCCAACAGAATTGATTTGTGTTGAAACACCAGCCTGAATTTTATACAGTTATCCTGCACTGGGGTGTGAACTTAAATGTTTGTGTGCAATTAACAATTTTCATGTCTGTTTTATTTTTTATTTAATCAAAAACAAAATATGTATGGCTCTAACTCTCCGGTTGGCTGTAATATGAATTAAGCCAATCAATTTGCCACTTTCAGTGCCTGGCTGGAACTCCATCCCCTGTTAAGAAAAATGCAGCTTAGAATGAATATAGAGAAACAGGGACTACTTCATTAGATTTGTTCTGAAAATATTAGTGATTTACAGCACTTTTTAAAATGTAATGCATAAATGAGATACAGTAATTCTCACCTGACAGCGTATAGTTGCACTTGTTGAAAATTTGACACCATTGCTGACAGCTGTGCCATATTGAGTTGAGCAGAAGAGAAAAGGTAATACAATCTGCTGTAGGCTAAATTTAGCCTTTTTCGCATGTAACCTTCAGGAATCCACAACTCTTAATGGTCCAATACTTTCTTCAGTAAATCATGTGCGTGTATCATGCCTCTGAAGGATTTCTGGACTTGAGTCAAAATCCTCGGTTCTGAGTTTTTTTGGGGAGGAGCATTAAAACTGTCAAATGGTTCATGTCAGAAAGCACCCTGGTTAGGTCTCATCTATGCTGGGTTTGCTGACCTCAGCAGACAGGAAGGGGCCTCTGCACTCTTTTGTGGAGGTTTGAAAATGATGAGCTAGAAATGCACATGTGTATGCAGTGAGGACAGGATCAACTTTGACTGTTATGCCTCTGGTTGAATAGCCAGCTGAGACTGAGGCTTGCATGTGTATCTGTGGCTGAAATACAGCAGCTCTTACTGTAACAGGAGATTTTGTATTTGGGATAGGTGTTGGGGGGGGGGGGGAATTAATACCTGATCATTTTAATTTTTTTTGCCTTTAGTGGGAGCAGTGGAGGAAGTGGAAGTCGAGAAAATAGTGGAAGCAGCAGTATAGGCATTCCTATTGCTGTGCCTGCTCCCTCACCACCGACTCTTTTGCCAGGTCAGTAAACTTCTAATGCTTAACAGATTAATTTGTGGTGCATGCTTAAGAACCTGATGTAAAAAGTTGGTTTTGATAATTTCCCTGTACTTTAGTGTAGTTGTAACAAACTTCAACAATATTGAATGAAAAACAAAAAATGCTGAAAATGTTCAACAAGTTGTTTCAGGTTGATGCCCTTTCATCAGAAGGTCATCGGCCTGAGTTGCTAATGGGGCACAGTTGCTAATGGGGAATAGGAGTCCATCGTTTCGGACTGCGATAAGGAGACATTGCCAAAAAGTTGCAAAGTTTTGGCATTATCTAGTTCAAAGGGTCAAGGATGCCCCAACATAGAAAACATTTGAGGATGGGATAGAAAGTTTATTGACCTCTCCCAGGAATTAAAGATATCAATAGCAGCTAGGAAAGTGGAGTTAAGACAGAAGATCTGCCGTGATGGTATTGAATAACGGAGCAGGCTCAATGGACCATTTGTTCCAACATGCCCCTGTTTATTGTGTTCATGCAATATTATAACCAAAGTTGTGCTTCAGGTAGAACAATGAGTATGCAAGAGAGAACCCATTCTGTGCCGATTTTCTCATTACCAAATGGACCTCTGTCACCACTCACTCCCAGATGTTCAAGTGATGTGCCATATATATTTGTGGTCTTCGCTAAGCCAATATTATAATTTGTGTCCAGTGGCATTCGATTTTCTGAAATTTGATGTTTACAAAGAACTACTTGGTAAATGGTTATAATCACACTTTTGACTTTTTTTTGTTAGCTTCATATTCTGTCCCTGCTGGAGCCCCTTCCCTGCCGCCACCACCACCTCCACTACCAGTGGGCAGTTTCATAGGTGAGACTGGCTGCTGCTTGGAGCTACTCATTCATTTGTCCTTTCACAGCTAACTTTTAATGGCTGTGAAAAAATGGTGTTGATTTTCAATGGGTTACAGTGACTAAAACTTTGATCGAATGCTTTTGGGTTATAAGGAACTGCTAGTAGTATTCCAAGTACTTTAAATCCATGTTAGTGTCTTTGAAATAGGGTTACCACTGGCTCCGGTATGATGAACTGTTCAGGAACTTCTGTTCAGGAACTTCTTAAAAAAACTATAAAATATTAACTTATCAACTAAAGCCAGGTCTATCTTTGTCTGACTGACCAGTTTTATTTCTCAAGTGTTGACTTCTTGATGGTTTCACAGGGTGATGGTCTTTAGACCTTGCCTAAATGACCATTATGAATTGATTCATTTTTTGTGATTCATGGAAGTGTTTTGAATGTGGGAACCAATGTTCCCGAGCTTAACTTTGTCCTTGCCCAATGCCCATATGCCAATTTGAGTTTCTTTTTTCTCACTAAGAGAAAGAGAGCTCAGGCAGAGTTCCTAACAGACCATCCAGATGAGATAAACTAACTCAATAGAATCTCTACAATGCAGAAGGAGGCTATTCGTCCCATTGAGTCTGCACCGATGATCTGTAACTGTGCACATCCCTGGACACCAAGGGGAAATTTAACATGGCAAATCCACGTAACCTGCACCTCTTTGGACTGTGGGAGGAAACAGAAGCACCTGGAGGAAACCCACGCACGCTCTGGGAGAACATGAAAACTCCATGCTGTCACCCAAAGCCAGAATTGAACCTGGGGTTCCTGGCGCTGTGAGGCAGCCGTGCTAACCATTGTGCCACCATCCGAGACTGGACATTGAGCTTGTAACGTTTCTTGGATGCATAGTTTGCCCACCTACTCATAGAATGAGGGAAAAAAACACCTTCGTCTAGAAGCATTCATTTTTTAAGTTAACTTTTGGCAAGAAAAATAAATAACATTTTTGTGAACTGCCAACATTCCTTGCTAGGTTTTAGAACCCTTTGACGAACTACTGATTTTGGGGGTGTGGTGGGATATGGATAGTTTTTTTTTTTTGCCAAATCAATTTTTGAAGAATATCCTATTGCTGCATGACACTAACATGGATTAAAGTCCTTAAAGACCTGTCCTAAATGCACATGTGCTTTTAAAGAGTTATTGATTCACATTGAAGGTATCAGTCCTTCATCTGCCTTTGAATTTTAAGCGCCTATGCTTTTACATTGTTTAAAGCTTCTACACTTACCTGCTTGTTGCTATCACCTTTATTTTGTGTTGGTGATGGTATAGTGAGAATTCGTTTTTTCGAGTTGCATGCTGATAACATGTTCAGAATCAACAGGAAATTTGGAACTCTTGCGAAATATGGTTGAAGAATGGCTAAAGTATATATCGCCTGATGTCTTATGATTTTCCTAAAAATGCAACGCCGAACAGGAGCTGTGACAGAATGGAAGAAGGGACTTTCTTGAGTGAGAAAACTGTCAATTGATTTTAGTGGAACTTGTAGGAATTTCAGGTCTTGCACGAGTGTGATTAAACTGAAACTTAATTCTGTCCCCTCACTTTATTTATTGTGCTCTGGCTGGTTCAAGGATTCACATTTTCTTCACCAATCATATCTGCCTTTCAGAAATTATGGAATAATGCATATTTCTTCTTTCCTCCCCTGCTGTGACTTTAATGCTTTCAGCTGGCCCTGGTTCGGCTCCTAGCTCCCAGTACAGTACCATGACCAGACAGATCTCTCGGCATAATTCTACCACCTCTACGGCATCTTCAGGGGGCTTCAGGCGAAATCCTTCGGTGACTTCCCAGTTTTCTGTGCAGCCTCATGTTAATGGTGGCCCTCTCTATGCTCAAAATTCAAGTAAGGCTTTTACTTTAATACTGCTTCTAAATATACGATGCTCATCGAGTGACACTTTAATTAGCTCTCAATGCAATGCATATTTAGTTATCTTTATTGTGTCATGAATCTTTCTACACTTGGTAAAATTCTGACTTCGTAGCATGGGTTGTATGTTCATTTCTATATGACCTGTACTTTGCTCATATCTATCTTCCTGAGTTGCCTGAAATGATTGGAATCCTCAGCAGATTGTTCAGCACTGAAATTAGATTTTTTAAATATGCAGCAGCAATTTTCTTGGGGAAGAGAAAATTGTTCCTGATATGTGAGACTACATTGTGGTGAAAGTGGATTTTTAGAACAAAGTATTCTTAAAACCGGTTGTTAGACCCTACCCAAAGTAAACTGACTGAACTATTTTAGATGGCTTAGTCAACAGTAGACTGTGCAGAGCGTATCGTACTAGCATTCCAAGTTTCACTGTTGTGCAGCATAAATTCCAAATCATGTTTCTATGTCTGTCTCTTTTTTTTTGTATGGGCGGTTCTGTGAAATTGAATGCTTGGAAGTCATTGGGGTGGCGGGAGAAAATATCCCAGCAGGGAAACAGGCAGCTGTTCAGTGACAGCTAAGTTTTCCAAATATTAGAAGCATGTACATGCTTCAGTTGGCTGGATCACTACATTTCCAGCATTACACATAACTGATGGATTTGCAATTGCAACGGCTTTAAAAGGCTTTCTTTGAATCATCACATTTATAATGCATGTCCAAAATAAACCTGTGTATCAAAAATGAAGAATCACCTGATTTATATTGTTGGTTTGGCTACAATGGGTCTGACTTGGAGTCAGCAAACCAGCTTGTTTGCACCCATATGCAAAATTTGAATTAAGCCTATGGAATGTGCAACTAGCATGATAACTGAGCAGTTTGCCAAGGCAGCTTCTCCATTTGTAATTATGTAAAACTTTTTTTTTGTTGTTGAAATGACTTTAATTCTTTTTGCAGTCATCTAATTTGCTTTCAGTAAGTTCACCATCTGCTTTTTAAAAAAAAAAGTGACCAGGTTTAAGGTTGAGGGAAAATTGTAATGGCTTAAATTTTATGCAGATGCATATTTGCACTTCTACAAAGACAAACATAGAACAAACTGTGCCGAAGGAGGCCATTCGGCCCATCGAGTCTGCACCGACCCACTTAAGCCCTCACTTCCACCCTATCCCCAAAACCTAATAACCCCATCTAACCTTTTTGGACACTAAGGGCAATTTAGCATGGCCAATCCACCTAACCCGCACGTCTTTGGACTGTGGGAGGAAACCGGAGCACCCGGAGTAAACCCATGCACACACGGGAGAATGTGCAGACTCCGCACAGACAGTGACCCAGCGGGGAATCGAACCTGGGACCCTGGCACTGTGAAGCCACAGTGCTAGCCACGTGTGCTACTGTGCTGCCCTGAACTAATAGAACTTTGGTCAAATGAGTAGGGATTTCTGGTTCAACTCCAATCACTAATCAGATAATTAAAACAGTCCATTATAGAGTGCCTTTTAACATAGTAAAACGCCACCAAGACCTTTTTTAATAAAATAGACAGGAGCATCACGAGCTTCGTGTGGGCAGGGAAAGTTCCGAGAGTAAGGAGGGGGTTCCTTCAGCGTAGTAGGGACAGAGGAGGATTGGCACTACCGAACTTGGGCGATTACTATTGGGCCGCCAATGTGGCAATGATACGTAAACGGATGATGGAGGGTGAGGGAGCGGCGTGGAAAAGACTGGAGAGAAAGTCCTGTAAAGGGACGAGTTTAGAGGCGCTGGTGACGGCGCCGCTACCGATCTCACCTAAAAAGTTTACCACGAACCCGGTGGTGGCGGCAACATTGAATATCTGGGGACAGTGGAGGCGACAGAGAGGGGTGCGGGGAGCCCTGGTGGGGTCCCTAATCAGGAACAACCATAGGTTCGCCCCAGGAAGAATGGATGGAAGATTTCAGAGCTGGTACCAGTTGGGAATTAGGAGGGTGGGAGATTTATTTATAGATAGGACTTTTGGGAGCATTGGAGGAAATGTATAAGTTGCCCCGGGGAAATTTCTTGAGATATATGCAGATGAGGGCATTTACTAGACAACAGGTGAGGGAATTTCCGTTGCTCCCGACACAGGGGATACAGGACAGGGTGCTTTCAGGGGTGTGGGTCGGAGAGGGCAAGGTGTCAGAGATTTACCGAGAGATGAGGGAAGAGGGGAGGAGTCGGTGGGCGAACTAAAAGGAAAGTGGGAAGAAGAACTAGGGGAGGAGATAGAGGAGGGTATGTGGGCTGATGCCCTAAGCAGGGTAAATTCCTCTTCCTCATGCGCCAGGCTTAGCCTGATTCAATTTAAGGTGCTACATAGAGCACACATAACGGGAGCAAGATTGAGCAGGTTCTTTGGAGTGGAGGACAAATGTGGGAGGTGTGGCGGGAGCCCGGCAAACCACGCACCTATGTTTTGGGCGTGCCCGGCACTGGAAGGGTATTGGAAGGGAGTGACGGGAGTGATTTCGCGGGTGGTGAAGGCCCGGGTCAAACCAGGCTGGGGGTTAGCTCTATTTGGAGTTGCGGAAGAGCCGGGAGTGCAGGAGGCGAAAGAGGCCGATGTCGTGGCCTTTGCGTCCCTAGTAGCCCGGCGCAGGATCCTACTCATGTGGAAGGAGGCGAAACCCCCCGGACTGGAGGCCTGGGTAAATGATATGGCGGGGTTCATTAAACTGGAGCAGATAAAGTTTGCCCTGAGAGGATCGGCTCAAGGGTTCACCAGGCGGTGGCACCCATTTAACGTTCCCCTAGGTAGTCGAGAGAGGGAAGACAGATGACCAGCAGCAGCAACCCAGGGGGGAGGGGGGGGGGTAGTTTAGTTTAGGTCAAAGATAAAGGGGTTTTGTTACTTGTGTATTGTTAAAAATTGCGTTTGCTTTGTAAGAGGGGAAAAATTGTTGTTTGGGAAAAAAATTTCAATAAAACATATTTTTAAAAAAACATAGTAAAACGCCTGAAAGTACTTCACAGGAGCATTATCAAATATTGGCACACACACAAGGGAGATATTGAGTCAAATGATGCAAAGCTTTGCCAGAGGTTGATTTTAATGAAGGTGTTAAAGGAGCTATTACGGAGTTCGGGGTCTTGACAGGTGAAGACATGTCTGCCAATGACGACACCTGAAACAAGGGATGCCGTTCAGCTAGAATTGGAGAAGCTCCGATATCTTGGGGAGGGTTGTAGGACTACAGGACGTAACAGACCTAGGAATGATGATTTTAAAATGGAGGCATTGCTTAGCCAGTTACTACTGTAGGTCATTGAGCACTGGGGTAATAGTGTGAGTTAGGATGTTCAGGCAATCAGGAGCAGGAACCCTGGCTGTTCATCCCGGTTAAATCCACAGGTGCTATCATAGTTAACATCAACTAACTAATCATTGAAAAGTAATCAAATCCAAGGGTTTCTGGCCAATAGAGCTTTGCTAATTTTGCTAGGCTCGAGAAAAAAGATTTTGCTTAATTCTGACAGTAAATAGGCTTCACTGGTGAAGCCCTTTCCATTATATTTTTAAAATCAAAGCAGATTAAAAGTGATTGGCCATATCACTGTCACTTAACCATGATGTAGTAATTCACATGAGTGACTGTAGGTGATAATTTCACTTCTGAAAGGAGGGTGAGTATTTAACTGAGCAATTCTATAAATCCTGATTTATTTGTTCCCATCCTTATTTATTTTGTGGTCCTGTGAAGATTTACTAAACATTACAGATTGAGTAGGAAAAGAGTATCTACTGTAATGAAATTAAAAATCAACCTGTTCCCCAAGGTTTTAGCAAGAAAAAAATTACCAGTCAATAAAAGATGATACTAAGCTGAAGTGCAGTTGCACCTTTTTACATTTTTGTTACCTTTTCCAGAATGCTATCTTGTGATTGTGGGGAAGTATTGTTCTTCAAAATAAAGTTCGACATTTCAGTTCCGCAAAATGGAATAATGCTTTGGTTTATGTGCAAGAGAAACATGTCTGCCTCCTTGGTATACATTTATGCCAGCCATGGTTATCCTCAAAAGCATCTGTTGTCCAGCTATAACCCAGAGTTGTGTGGCTCTTTTCAGATTTTTTTATTTATTATTATTATTATTATTATTATGTTGCCTCTTTCATGCTGTCTTCCATATGTGTTCTCAAGAATTCACTGCAGTCACACTAGTCTGACCCCGGTGTTTAAGTTGGCATACAAGTTTTTAATCTTTCTAAACATGAAAAATCCAGTTGCTCAATATTTTGGTTAATCAGTTTAGCTCGGGTACAGCAGTGTTCATGTAGCATTTTGCAATTACAGTGTAACGTGTACAAACAGGCGTCTGCAAAATAATTACTGAGAAATCTTTAAGCTTGTATGGTTAAAGAGAGAAGTTCTAAAACCACAGACTCTTATCAATTATAAATTATGGACAATCTTCACTTCACCAAACTTAACAACGTAACTCACTGGGGCGTAAAATACTGGACACCCATTGCAAGGTGGCTGCATCTTTTGTGAAAGAAACAGCCTTTGTGGAACGTGAAAAACTATGCAACATCCATAACAGCAGAGAAACCGCACTCTCTTTGCAGTTGAATGCTTGCACGGCATCATACTGTTATGGATGCTGGCTTTTGTCTAATGGATAATTCGTTATTCATTTCTTCCACAAAACCTGCTGCTCAATGCTCACAAAATTCACCAGCCTCCCCAATAAAGAAAAATGCATTTGAACAGTGATTGTTACGTCATTTCCTACCCCAGTGCCACTTCAATATGCTCTTGCAGCATCTGCTGGTAACTCCCTCTTTCCTGACTCTGCATCATCTCTTCCTCTGCTTCTGATGGTGGATCATCTTTTAAGGATCTGTGGCTTTATGGGGTGATGGTGGATAGTGTTGCTAACTTTTGCCTTAGTTTAATTGCTCTGTTCTATCACCTTTGCTCTTGAGTCGCCAGGTATCTTTCTGATACCGCCACGTGGTTCAAGTCCGAGTAATGATCAATAATCCAATACACCGCTTAGTAAGAGTTAAATTAAAGCACATTTATTATATACAGTAATCGATACTCCTGCATAAATTCTACGTCTCAGCTGCTTCCTACAACTAACAGGCCAATACTTAACTTGGAAATGGCCCACCAGGTCAGGGAAACGAATAGCCTTTCGTTCGGGTTCTGAGCCTGCGGGATTCGAAGCTGGTACAGATTGATAGCTAGGAGTGCCTATCTCGTTGCGAGCGTTGAAGTAAGACTTACTGGATGTTTCGCGATGGCTGGACCGGTCACTGTCAAGGGTTGGTCTGCGTTGCTGAGTGACCCGGTCAGAAGAAGATGCAGCAGGGTGCGGAAGGATGGCAGACGGGTCGATTTGAACTTGGACTCTATTCTTATAGTCCCCAGGAGCTTCCCGCCTTTCGGGGCGGACCCTGTACCTGGTTCCAAGCGATTGGACTTTGTCTCAATCACTTGGTTCGATTTTTTTCCAATGCTGGAGTGATTCCTTGATCGATGGGCGGCCTTGAGCAAATCGTTCACCTCCCTTTGTGTAGGCTTCTGCTGGCGCCGACGAGTCTGGGTTGGCTTTGTGTGTCTAAAATGTTGCACATTGTTCCCGGGGATTGCTCATTACTATGCAGCTGGCTGGTGTTTTGTTGTGCTGATGATTACTGGTATCGATCTTGTCTGGCCTTCCCAGAGGTGAATACACAGTCTACCTGCAGCTGCTCGTTTTAGTCCTGTTGGCTGATTTTCCCATCATCCTTTGCCGTTCGCCATTTTAAATCGGGGTTAGCCATTCTAAATCAGGAGTTAGCCATTTTAACTGGCTACAAATAGTTGTCCCACGTCTTTGTCTATGATTTGTAGAGTGATGGGCACTCTTATATAATTAAAACACAGTTCATTACTGAAGTTGCATGTTGCTTCCAAGAGTGAATGGTTTGAATTGTGTGGCTATTTGGATGACAAAACTGTTACATGAACAGAGCTGAATGCTGGTGTGTGAGAAGGGGCATTTGTAACATTATAGTTGGTTAGGTACTGATCTTCTCAGCTGGTTCTTCCAATATTGTCAGTAAACCTTGCAGTATATACAATGAACGTCTTGAAAATAAGCACGCCTACAAAAAAAGACAGCTGATACCATTTCCTAAATTGTCTGCAATTTGCAGAGTTCACTGTTTTTAAGATTAGGCTTATATTTTTGAATATCAGTGTTTTGCAAAAGTACCATTTTAGATTTGCGATCTCTGGAACTTTGTGGCCTCAAAATGCCAGGAGTGGTGTTGATGTTTGTATTTTTAATTAGCATTAACTTACCAGCTGAATAAAAAGGAATTATTTTTGGCTGCATTTCCCCACATTTCTTCACATATTTAAAAATGTGCACACGAGAGCAATGCAGATCCTGTGCTCAAAAATTTGCAGTTCAAGGAGTTATGATGTTTGATCTCTTATTCAGGATATTTACTTAATATCTTTGTAGGAAGTACTTTTTAAAAAGCTTTAAATGTAGTCCAATTGCCAATCATTTATTTCCCCCTCAATAATACTGACGGCCTTACAGAATTGGGCTTCATTAAAACTCTTAAGACCTCCCATTGCCCAGTATAGTTTTAAAATTCCAATCCATCAGATAATATGGGTGGGATTTTCACGCAAACCGCTGTGTGTTTCGTGGCAGTGGATGTGGCCAGCCATTGGCTGGTGGCGGGATCTTCTGGTTCTGCATTGTTGGCTGGGTTTCCCGTTGAATTTACCCCTCCCTGCTGGGAATCCTGCAGTGGGGGTGCACCGTTGGTAGGATCGGAAGATCCTGCCGCCGTGACCGGCTGGAAAATTCTGGCCAATGTCCCAGAAAAACACACATTCCTTCTCCTCCTCTTGCTGTGCTGTAACTGCCATTCTATATGACCCTGTTCGCCCTCCCACGGACAGCTCTTCCTTTCATTCAAAGCTTCAGAAACTTTCCTACTAATCTTTGGCCTTTTAAAATCAAACTTTGTTACTAAATATGCTTCTTGCTTTCCCTATTCTAGTCTGGTTAGCATCCTACACTTTGGACTTTGGCCTTTCACATTTGACGTCTCAAAAGTACATTCACCTTGCCAGGCCCAATATGATAATTACTCCAATTTAATTTGTGATGATTTTTTTCTTGATCACAGGTAATGTCAGCTGGTTCTTAGCCGTTATTATGCACAGATTGCTGAATGTTTGTGACAAAAGGAAGATGGTTGTTGTTTAGTCATCTCGGCCCCAAGAAATTCCTGCAGGAGTTCCTCGGGGCAGTGTCCTAGGCCCAGCCATCTTCAGCTTAATCAATGACCTTCATTTCCATAATATGGTCAAAAGTTGGGATGTTCATTGATGTTTAGCATCATTCACAAATCCTCAGACTGAAACAGTCTGTGTCCAGTTGCAGCAAAACCTTGGCAGCATGCAGGCTTGGGCCGATAAGGGGCAAGTGACATTCATACCTCTCAAATGCCAGCCTATGGCCACCTCTAATCTCTAACTATCTCTCCTTTCCATTCAGTGGTATTACAATTATTGAATCCTGACCATCAACATCCTGGGGTTTACCACTGACCAGAAATTGAACTTGACCAGCCATATAAATACCAGCTAGAAGAGCAGGTGGGAGGCAGGAAATGATATGGTGTGTGACTTGCCTGATTCCCCAAAGCTTGCCCATCTACAAGGTACCAGTCCGAAGTGTGATGGAGTGTGCTCCACTTGCCTGCACGAGTGCAACCCCAGAAAAGCTAGAGCTTGATGCCATCCAGGACAAAGCAGCCTGCTTGATCTACACCAATGTCACTGTCTTCACCCTGGTACACTCTGCCATCTACACTTATGCTTTGCAGCATCTTGCTAAGGCTCTTTTGCCAGCACCCTCTAAATTGTACCACCTACCACCTCACAGGACGATGGCAGAAAATGCATGTGAACGCCATCACCAAACTTTTCCAAGTCGGTTCTCATTAAGTCCAATGCTTTAGTTTATTGTGCTGTTAAATCAATGTATTCATGAATATATCTTGATTAATGGTCATATCTTCAGCAGGATAGCTCCTTCTAACAGTTAGCACAATATATCTATATCCTGGAACATCTGTTTCTGTCCTGGGGAAATGGAGCTTTTTCTATTTCATCTAAAATTTGGGGTGGGTTAACTTGCATTCATAAATGTTGTTGCAGCGGAACCTTATCTACTCTGATAAATATTTAGTATTGGTCTTGTTTTGGGTGTAAAAATCAAGTTGTTATATAATATTTCCAATATAACACTTGTAACGCTCTGATACTAAAACCCTATCAAATACAGTTCCTTAAAAGGTTTCTCTGAAACCTTTATTCCTATACTTGGAGGAATGAGGTTGCATTCCTTCATTAAGCAATTGTATGTTCTCCTTGTGACTCAATGTATGTGATTGACAGCTGCTTGTGTTTGCCTTTTTCCTTCTGCCCCTCACTGTGTTGTTCCAACGTGACTGTTTATGCCAGCATCCCTAGCTCCACCTCCTCCCCCTATGCCTCAACTGACTCCACAGATACCTCTCACAGGCTTCGTGGCCAGGGTGCAAGAAAACAGTAAGTTCCTATGGCTGAGTAGATGCATCCTTTTCTTTACCCACTTAAGGACAGAGAAGTCTGCATGATTGACATTTTCACATACTTGTTTAGGAGATTTCTCTACTGCTGCTGTCATTGTACAGTGCATCACTGGCTGTGTGCTTGTCTGTGTCGCTAAATGTGACTTTCATCACTTATTGACATGCAATATTCAGTTCTTATTCTCATTTTGGTGTACTAGTTTTAAAGTCGGGTGTTATTTGGTTCACTGGGTATCTCAGAACAAACTATTCTTGGTCTGTTTTTATATCCTCTAATTTTAATTGGATTTTTCAAACTAATAAACTGAATAAACTTCTATGCATAATATTCAGATCAATACTTGTTTGCGTGTATGAAGAACAGTAAAGCTCGGGTGTAATATTATTTGACAAGTTGGATATGCAACTATTATTTTTAAAACCTGGTTGGTTCAAGAACTCTCCTTTGTGATTTTTTTTGCCTGGAATGCTAATTTAATTAACTGGATTCAGGCGGACTGTTCTGCATATTGCATATCTAATCTCTGGAAACCATTTCATTTGTCATTTTGTGCATGTTTTAGAAGGGTGGATTAATTTAATCCTCCTGTTAATCCTGCTGCATAGTTTCTGCATTTGTGCAAAGACTGTTCTCTTTTGAAGGTTTTATCTGTATAAAGTTGTGTGCCAGTCCCAACGTATTAAAATCTAGGAATGCAAAGTTGCCACCTGCTGGATAGTGTTGATTGTACTTGGTGATTCTTGAACTTCATTCAAATGGTAAGCCATTCATTTACTCATAGTAACAGCTGGAATTCTACATGAGCATGTCAGGAAAGACGTTTTGAAAGCTGCAACATTTGGATGTCATTTGTATGAAGATGCCTAATCTTACATGGTACAAATAAATCCAAAATTGTCTATCTCCAATACTTCCAGCAATATTGTCAGCTTCCTTGGAAAAAAGATTTATCCAGGTAGTTTTGGGAGTTCTGTACCCCATTGTAAATGGCAACTTTTAAATTTATGTACAGGTTCAGAGCTGCATTTTCTTAGTGAATACAAAATACAGTAGATTTTTAAGTTAAAGTACCTTTACTTCCATTACAGAATACATTTTTCTTGCGATGAATGATCTAACTTCAGCTCTTCTGTAACAATGTAGATTAATGCAAAAATGTGTTGTGAATTAGTTGTTATAACACCACTTTCAAAAATTCAATTTCATTGTGCGCAGTTTTATTTTTGGATCCTGTAGGATAACTTGAAATTTAAGCAAGCTCCGAAAAATATTTTTTACTTTACTATAGGCTGCAATAACATGCATCAAATTATTATCTCCCAATTGAGGAAACTTGGTATTTAATTGAGGCAGTTGGATATACAAGGATCTATGTGCAAATTTTTCATTTCATCAATAGAAATTATGACTAACTTGGCTCAGCATGGTCTGAAACCTCCTCTCTATATATTCTGTCTATCTGCATGGTTTCTTTTCAAAGCCTGCAATACAAAATGCATGTGAAATTAATTGAGTTGAATATTTATTATGTAAATTTATTCATTTTTTTAACTAAATGATATTTAACTTGTATTAAAATTTGCAAACTGTTACAGTTGCTGATAGTCCAACCCCTCCACCACCACCACCACCAGATGATTTACCCATATTTGATGAATCCCCACCTCCACCTCCCCCACCCCCTGTGGACTATGAAGATGAAGAAGCAGCAGTCGTGCAATACAATGACCCATATGCTGATTCAGACCCTCAATGGGCACCAAAGATTTATCTTGAAAAAGGTAAGAGGTTGACTTATTGAGGAATGTAATAACTGATGTAACAAATAATGAATTAAAGGATTTATTGATCAAGAAGAACAACTGTTTCAACAGCACAACTGTGGGTGTACTCCTAACTATGCCCTGGCTCCAACTGCCACCCTCCAGTCCTGGATTCCATGCTCGTGTTCCAACAGCTCAAAGTGCCACATGGCCTGTGAAGGATTGGCCATCAAAGGGACTATATCACCATTAGGAAAGGGAAAAAATCTCTTGTCTATTTGACTAACCTATTTAAACTGAAGTTGGGAGTAAATATATTTTTGATTTCAAGGTTGTCAGCTTGAAACAATAACAATTTTTTAAGAATGATTTTTATCAGACGATTGGAACTCGTGAGCGAGGGTTTCAAATGTGACCCTTCCAGCTCCATGTTTCTTTGGGCCTTCATCTGTCGGTTTTCTGGGATGAAGATCAAGATTATGTAATAGTGTGAATAGCGATAGATTGTTTCCAATGATTAGTGAAATGGTCATCTAAGGGCACAATATAAGATCACAAAAGAATGTGTTTTAAAAAGTAAATGTCGAAAGTGTGGCTAGAATATCTTTGACAGGACATCCGGTTGCGGCTATGCGGAGCTAAGTCGCACATTCGGCGGCTCCCCCATCTAAATCATTAATATATATAGTAAATAGCTGGGGGCCCAGCACTAATCCCTGGCTGTCCTTTGGAAAAATACCCATTTATTCCTTTATTTCCTGTCTTTATATCCCAGTTTTATATCCACCTCAATACACTACCCTTAATCCCATACGCTTTAATTTTGCATGCTAATCTCAGATGTGTGACTTTGTCAGAAGCCTTCTGAAAGTCCAAATAAGCCATATCCACTCGCTCCCCTTCATCAACTCTACAGTTACATCTCAAATAATTCCGGTAGATTTGTCAAGCTTGATTTCCCTTTGATCAATCCATGCTGACTGTCTAATGCTTCCACTGTCTTCCAAGTGCTCTGCTATAGAATCTTTGATAATGGATTGTAAAATTTTTCCCACAACTGATGTCAGGTCTATAATTCCCTGTTTTTTCTCTGCCTCTCTTTTTAAAAAGTGGGGTTACATTAGCTACCTCCAATCTGTAGAAATTGTTCCAGTCTATAGAATCCTGGAAAATGACCACCAGTACATCCACTATTTCTTGGGCCACTTAAGTACTCTGGGATGTAGATTATCAGGCCCTGGAGATTTATTGGCTTTCAATCCCATCAATTTTCCCAACACCATTTCTCTGCTAATTCTGATTTCCTCCAGTTCCTCCCTTTCATTAAAGCCTGTGTTCCCCAACATTTCTGCTTGTCATTTATATCCTCTTTTGTGAAGACTGAACCAAAAGTATTTAGTTAGTTGGTATGCCATTTCTTTGTTCCCCATTCATAAATTCTCCTGTTTCTGATTGTAAGGGACCTACATTTGTCTTCAAACTTTTTCTCTTCACATACCTATAGAATATTTTACAGTCAGCTTTTATGTTCTCCCGCAGACTTCATCTTATACTCTATTTCCCCCATGGTCCTCATTGCTGAATTCTAAACTGCCCCATTTGTATGCTTCTTTCTTGGATCTAATACTATCCCGTGTAAGCCATAGTTTGGCCACCTATCCCATTTTACTTTTGTACCAGATAAGAACAAACAGTTGTTGCAGTTCACCTATGCGCTCTTTGAATGTTTACCACTGCCTATCCACTGTCACTCCTTTCAATAACGTTTCCCAATCTATCATAGCCAATTCGCACCTCATAGCGTTGTAGTTTCCTTTCCTAAAATTCAGGACCCTAGTCTCAATCAACTATGTCACTCTCTCCATCTGCACGGTAGCACTGTTGCTTCACAGTGCCAGGGTCCCAGGTTCGATTCCCGGATCACTGTCTGTGCAAAGTCTGCACGTCCTCCCTGTGTCTGCGTGGGTTTCCTCCGGGTGCTCCGGTTTCCTCCCATAAGTCCTCCCATTCCCAAGTTCCTCCCATAAGGGGCAGCACGGTAGCCTTGTGGATAGCACAATTGCTTCACAGCTCCAGGGTCCCAGGTTCGATTCCGGCTTGGGTCACTGTCTGTGCGGAGTCTGCACATCCTCCCCGTGTGTGCGTGGGTTTTCTCCGGGTGCTCCGGTTTCCTCCCACAGTCCAAAGATGTGCAGGTTAGGTGGATTGGCCATGATAAATTGCCCTTAGTGTCCAAAATTGCCCTTAGTGTTGGGTGGGGTTACTGGGTTATGGGGCTAGGGTGGTGGTGTTGACCTTGGGTAGGGTGCTCTTTCCAAGAGCCGGTGCAGACTCGATGGGCCGAATGGCCTCCTTTTGCACTGTAAATTCTATGAAATCTATGAAATAAGTCCCGAAAGAGTGTTGTTAGGTAATTTGGATATTCTGAATTCTCCCTCAATGCCAGAATGTGACGACTAGGGGCTTTTCACAGTATTTTGTTGCAGTGTTAATGTAAACCTACTTGTGACAATAAAGATTATTATAATTATTATCTTGATGAAAATTTCTATCATGCTATGGTTGCTCATCCCTAAGGGGTCTCTCATAGCTACATTCCAGTCTAGGATCGCCTGTTTCCTAGTTGGGTCATCAATGTATTAGTCCAGAAAACCCCATCCCATGTACACTCCAGGAATTCCTCCTCTATGGCATTGTGACTAATTTGATTTGCCCAATATATATGCAGATCAAAACCACTCATCCTTAGATGTTCCTTTATCGCATGCACCTCTAATTTCCTGTTTAATACCATTTGCAACATCTCCACTGCATTTTGGGGGTCCAAATACAACCCCACCTAATGTTTTTTTTGCCCCTTGGTGCTTCTCAGCTCTACCCATGCAGATTCCACATTGTCGGAGCTAATATCTTCCTCACCACTGTATTAATTTCCTCTTTGACCAGCAATGCAACACCACTGCCTTTTTGCTTGTCCTTCCTAAATACTGAATATCCCTGGATGTTCAGTTCCCATCCCTGGTCACTCTGCAGCTATGTCTCCGCAATCCTGACTATATCATATCCGTTAACATCTATTTGTGAGATTAATTCATCCACTTCATTGTGAATGCTCTGTGTTAAGGCACAAAGCTTTTAGGCTTGTCATTTTAACATGTCCTGTTCCCACAATTTTTCACTCTGGTCCTGTTTGAATCTGGTCCTTGGTCCTATGCCTATCACTTTTCATATTCCAAATTTGTTTTTGTCCTTGATTTTCCCCCTCCTTTGACTCCTTGCCTAGGTTCCCACCCCCCTGCCATTTTAGTTTAAACCGTCCCCAGCCACTCTAGCAAATACACCCCCTCGGACATCCGGTCCTGCCCAGGTGTAACCCGTACAGTTTGTACTGATCCCACCTCTCCCGGAACTGGTTCCAATGTCCCAGGCTGAATGAGGGCCTGGTCTTGAGAATTGCATCAGACTTGCCAGATCCTTCATGTAGTGGAATCTCCCAACAGCTTGGTTTGAAACCATGAATAAACCTACTTTCAAACTACTCACTTAAGCTGACTGTTTGACAGACGGGAGTTATTTTGTGCAAGCATTTTGAACTATTGAGGCATATAGTTATAAAAGCAAATTACTGTGGATGCTGGAATCTGAAACCAAAGAGAAAATGCTGGATGGAAAATCTCAGCAGGTTTGGCAGCATCTGTAGGGAGAGAAAAAAGCTAATGTTTCAAGTCCAGATGACCGTTTGTCAAAGCTAGTTAATCTAGTCATACAATTGGATGTGGTTTAAGTTGCTGTATCTCTAGTACTGATGCAGCATCTCTAGTACTGATGCAGCTTCCATTATATTCCTTTTATGAGTATGTATAAATGTTCTGAAGATAGATAAGGCACCATTTATGTATGAAAACAAATGCAATTGCTATGTTGTGGAAAAAGCTTAAAAATGAAGGGCAGGTAGGATATCCCAAAACGTTTGGTATTTTGCCTTTTTTATTTGAATGATTTGTACAATATTGAAGCTCTTTTAAGGATCATGGCAAATTGCAAGATTTATATGGTTTAGCAGAGTGGGCAAATTGATAGGATATACAATTCAATGTAAAATTATATCCTAACTGTTTGGAGTAGCAGAAATGTAGGGGTGCAGGGTGACACGGTGGTTAGCACTGCTGCCTCGCGGCGCTGAGGACCCGGGTTCGATCCCAGTCCTGGGCCTTTGTCCATGTGGAGTTTGCACATTCTTCCGTGTCTGCGTGGGTTTCACTCCCCACAACCAAAAGATGTGCAGTGTAGGTGGACTGGCCACGCTAAATTGCCCCTTAATTGGATTTTTTTAAAATGTAGGGGTGCAGATACTTAAGATGGGATTTGAGGTATAACTAATGAGATGGTTTTAAAAATATGTGACCATTAAGTATTGTGTGCAGTTCTGTGACATTTTAGTAATGAAAATTCATAAGAATTGTGCCAAAAATGAGATTGTGAAATGGCATTTTGTTCAAGGAATCTTTAGCTTCCAAAATTTAGCAAGGTAATTGTTTTGCTGGTTAGCAAAACGGGGCTCTTGGAGAACAAATGAGTAATTTAGGTTTTGTTGTAAAAGATTAAGACAAAGAATGCTTTAGCACAAATTGACTGAGGTTGGGACAATTAAAATGGAACTGATTAGGTCTTTGAAAAGAAAGTTATAAAAATATCTAGGGAAATAGAATTAGCCTGCATTTGAAGAAATGACACTGACAAATATGACTTTCTGCATTGTATTCTTAAAAACATAGAACACTGTTCGCATCTGTAGATGCTGGACTCTGGCATAGAATATGTAACTTTTATGGTCTCTTGATCTGTGTGGCTTTGGACTATGTTCAGGTCAAAAGTAACCAACAGACGTTTTTGGAAGCCTGAGTGGATTTCAGTTTTATAGAGTACTTCAGTTTCTGTATCATTTCCCATCTCTGCATATATTTTAAAACATTTTATTTTTATTTTTTCTCTTTGCTTACATTTTTAGTTTCCTTTCATTTGGAATTTTGTGGATTCAGTGTTCCAATGTTCGTTTTTGTCCTTCTGTCCTCTCCTAAAATGGTAACTTGTTAAAGCTGTCGCCATTGGTTTATGATACCCAAGCCATGCCATAATTGGAACAAGGAGTAAGACTGCTTCCGAAACTGCAAATCCATAGTGCAATAGACCTGTTCACTCTGCTATACATATGCATGACTTCAAGAAGCTCAGCCTTTTTCGCTTGAGCTGTCTTTGGGAGCTCAAGATAACATAGCAAGACAAAATACCAGACACCTGCCAAACATAAGTTGGGCTGGTCATCTGGTTAGTGCCCGATACTTGAACAATCATTTATGGAGAGCTTGAGTTTCGGATGTGCTCTCATGGCTGTCAAAGGCCATGGAAGGTCTTTAATAGTTTTGATATCAACTTCAAGTCCTGAGATAAACTTGCTCAGGTTGCTGAACCCAGTACAATCAAATAAAGCACTACATCCTCTTTTGAAAGTGAGCACGTAACGGGAGAAAACTCCTTGAACAAGAAATCCTGAAACAGCAAGGCAGCCAAAACAGAATCATGTGATGCCCTGCCCTATTTGTAGCAGAACCTTGTGGGTGCAGATTAGCCTTAAGTCACCCATGTATCCACTGGAACTCCACCAAACACCTCAGATGATGATGTGGAGATGCTGCCGTTGGATTGGGATGGGCACAGTAAGTAGTCTTACAACACCAGGTTATAGTCCAACAGGTTTGTTTGGAATAACTAGCTTTCGGAGCACAGCTCCTTTACCTGATGAAGGAGCTGCGCTCCGAAAGCTATTGATTCCAAACAAACTTGCTGAACTTTAACCTGGTGTTGTAAGACTTCTTGTTGTGTCCACTGATGAATACTTATCTTCACCTTTTGGGATGAACATCTTAAAATTTGAACTGTGGGTGTTGTAGACAATTGTACATGTATTTGAATGTTAATTCTGCATCCAGTAAGAGGATTCTGATTTCAGTTGCAAACAGACAAGAGTCCATCACCAAAGCAGTTACAAGTTTTGCTTACTGTAATTGATTGGGCTGACTTCTATTTAAAGGTTGTTTTGTATTGTGCTGACAACTGCTTTTAAATCTTTTCCATCACTTTTAATATGCCATTGGGTTTAAGATGGTGGTTGCGCAGAAGACCATACTGAATGTCATCTCCTGCTATGCTTTTTCAACAGTTGTGGCAATATATGACTACTCAAAGGATAAAGAAGATGAGTTGTCCTTCATGGAGGGTTCAATCATTTATGTGATAAAGAAGAATGATGATGGCTGGTATGAAGGGGTCATTAATGGAGTTACTGGTTTGTTTCCTGGAAATTATGTGGAACCCATCATGCACTATGTGGATTGAAGCAAACAAATGGCTTCTTCAAGCTCTCTTTAATCATTGGCCAGTCTAAGCATTTTGGGATGTGGGTTAATTGGGGGGAGGATTTCTCGGTTTTCAAGGGTGCCATTATTTTTGCGTTCAGCATGGAAACTGACACAGTTCGACTGAAAATACAACAAAGTTCAAACTGGCACAATAAAAATGCAAGTGCTGGTCAAATTTTCTTAAGACTTATGGTCATTCCTAAAATACAAATAGTGCTTGTTGATAGCATGCATAAAATACACAAATTTATGTATTGTAGCCAATCCATTTTTAACCTAAAATGCTTCCAATATGTTGTAATTTTCAGTTAATCTGTGAGCATCACTGATTTGTAATCTCATGAACGGTCACATGAGTCTAAAGAACATTTGTGGATGAGGCTTGGGTGTCTTCTAATCAGAGTACATGTTGTTGATTTGTACTTAACAGGTTAAACATTTTATATGGATTAAATTTAATGAAAAAATCATCTGTAGTCACAAAGTGAACCAAAGTGTAGTCTGCTATGTTGTCAGTTCATTTGTACAGTGGAACTTGTCTGGATCATTGGCTTTGTATAGTGCTGGTAAATTTTATTAAATGATTTACTAACCATTAGAATATTAATCCAATTAACACCTTATGATTTATTAGCTATGTTCTATACTAGATACAGACAATTCTACTGTACAAAGTCAGTTTCTTGAACAGATTTTACTTTCGATATATCTTGTGGCTCAGGCCTTATCAATTATGCTTCCCTGTTTGCTTTGGAAGACAAAAGTATAATTTGTTTCAAGGGGTTATTACATGTATTTAAAACAGCAATTCCAGGCCAAACAGCCCCAATCTCCATAGAATCAGTGTTCAGCTGTGTTTCTCCTATGTTCAGTTCAATTGTTTGCGATTCATGCTTCCAAGTGTTGAAGCTAATAAGAAACCAAGAAACTATCCTATTCTGAAATTTGAAAATAGAGCAGCAATGGGCATATTTTGTCCTGGTACTAAAGGGCATATGGAAGGCAATAAATGCAGTGTCCTGTTTGGAGGATTGCTAAAATTTCTTGTACCACATTTTTTCTATTCTTGTTCTGGAAGCTGTGCTCTGATTTAGCAAAATTATGTACAAATAAAATGGCAGGTAAATTTGTTTTTAAAAATGTCCACTTTGAAGAGACATTATGGAGGCCATACATGCAAGAGGTTTTCTTATTAACTTCTGCCTTATGATTGTAAGAAGCTTTAACATTGTGACTTCATTTTCTTCAACTGTTAAAATTGAAAATGCATTCCTTTAATTTGTATATAACCTGTTACAATTGTATGTACAGCCTTTTATAATAAATCATTCTCGGTATATAAAAAGTTACTTCATATGGACTGCAAGATTCTTTCATAAATGTAGTTGTACAATGGTCATGTTTAGGCTTTATGTACATGGTTAGTCCAAAATGTAAACAAAATTCCCACTGAAGTCCTGCCTTTCAACTTTGAATTCTTGATACGAGTTGAAGTTATTTGAAGTATTTATTTGCAGTCACAATTGTTGCCTGAAGTGGAAGACGTCACTTGTTCCGCGTTAATACAATTTCTGCAAGTTGAATCAAGGCATCTCTTTCCGGTGAAGGATGTAGCATAGAGATCTGTCGAATGGCTTCCTGACAGTATTGATGTGCAAGATAGCACGTTTGCTGAACACCGTCACTCTAGAGGGAAAACATGGTCAGTTAAATATTTTGCATGCATTAATCTGATTCAAGAATTGATAGAATATATATATATATATATATATATATATACCACTGTCCGTGTGGAGTTTGCATGGGTTTCGCCCCCACAACCTAAAATTGTGCAAGCTAGGTGGATTGGCCACGCTAAATTGCCCCTTAATTGGAAAAATGAATTGGGTATTAATTTAGGGATCTATTAAAGTTGGTGTAAAATAACCCTAAATTTCTACATGTTCTTAAAAGGATTCTTTACTAAGGCTGACTTAAATTGCATCCTTGCAAATTATGAAACAGAATTTAATAATTTAGTGCTGGACTTAAGACTTAAAACCAAGCTCAGTCCTGGCCCTCATGTTCGCCGTCTTGTACTTAATAGCTAACAGTGACCCACAGGCTGCAAATCCCCTCCAAGATAATGATTTGTGGAATTACCACCTTGCTAAACTGGACAGCAGCTGCTTGAACTTGCTCTTATTGACTGCACCTACCATTTGATTGTGACACCTGCTAGAACCACTTGCCTGGATAGATGCTGCTTCAATATTCAAAGCTGAACCTTATCCAGATCAATGCCATTGGTCTCTATGTCCAAACCATGTCACTGATGGACAGTGACAGATGAAATAATCAGAGCCTGCATAATTTGACTTGTAAATTTCAGACAAGGGAGGGTCTTTGTAATTCTACCAGACTGCTGGGTAAAATCAGCACATTTGAAGGTAGGGATAATGGGTGCACTCGGTCAGGGGGCGAAAGATCCTGACTAAGCATACATTATGCATTAAAAAATGTTGCAGCACTGATTCCACCAGAATGCTACTGAAACTAAAAGGGTTAAATTAAGGCTAGGTGGCAGAGATGAAGCCTGCATTCACAACATAAGAACTAGAAGCAGGAGTAGGCCACCTGGCCACTCGAGCCTGCTCTGCCATTCAATGAGATCATGGCTGATCTTTTGTGGACTCAGCTCCACTTTCCGGCCCGAACACCATAACCCTTAATCCCTTTATCCTTCAAAAAACTATCTACCTTTATCTTAAAAACATTTAATGAAGGAGCCTCAACTGCTTCACTGGGCAAGGAATTCCATAGATTCACAACCCTTTGGGTGAAGAAGTTCCTCCTAAACTCAGTCCTAAATTTACTTCCCCTTATTTTGAGGCTATTCCCCCTAGTTCTGCTTTCACCTGCCAGTGGAAACAACCTGCCCGCATCTATTCCCTTCATAATTTTATGTTTCTATAAGATCCCCCCCTCATCCTTCTAAATTCCAACGAGTACAGTCCCAGTCTACTCAACCTCTCCTCATAATCCAACCCCTTCAGCTCTGGGATTAACCTAGTGAATCTCCTCTGCACACCCTCCAGTGCCAGTACGTCTTTTCTCAAGTAAGGAGACCAAAACTGAACACAATACTCCAGGTGTGGCCTCACTAACACCTTATACAATTGTAGCATAACCTCCCTAGCCTTAAACTCCATCCCTCTAGCAATGAAGGACAACATTCCATTTGCCTTCTTAATCACCTGTTGCACCTGAAAACCAACTTTCTGCGACTCATGCACTAGCACACCCAGGTCTCTCTGCACAGCAGCATGTTTTAATATTTTATCATTTAAATAATCCCTTTTGCTGTTATTCCTACCAAAATGGATAACCTCACATTTGTCAACATTGTATTCCATCTGCCAGACCCTAGCCCATTCACTTAGCCTATCCAAATCCCTCTGCAGACTTCCAGTATCCTCTGCACTTTTTGCTTTACCACTTATCTTAGTGTCGTCTGCAAACTTGGACACATTGCCCTTGGTCCCCAACTCCAAATCATCTATGTAAATAGTGAACAGTTGTGGGCCCAACACTGATCCCTGAGGGACACCACTAGCTACTGATTGCCAACCAGAGAAACACCCATTAATCCCCATTCTTTGCAAGTATTGAACATTAAAAGGGTGAAGTAATTAAAGTGTTTAATTATTGTGCAGTGACCAGGAGTGTAGATGAGGGAAATGCATTTCATGTAGTCTATTGGACTTCAGCAAGGCTGATAAAGGTCCCAATTGGGGAGCTGTTAGTGAGGCTAAGAGCCTGTAGGATCCAAGGAAATTTGGCAAATTGGATATAAAATTGGCTGAATGGTAGGAAGCAAAGGGTGATGGTTGAGGGGTGTCCAGTGGGGTCCTGCAGGGATCATTGGTGGTGCCCTTGCTGTTTGTGGTTTATATAAATAAATCTGAATATAGGAGAGTTGCTAGTACATTTGCGAATGATATGAAAATTGGCAGGGTGGTAAATAGTGAGGAGGGTATAGACCAGATGGGCTGATCAGTGGCAAATGGAATTCAATCCAGATAAGTGTGAGGTGATGCACTTGGGCAGGGTAAACAAGCAAAGGAATACATCATAAATGGCAGGACCCTGGGAAGCACTGAGGATCAGAGGGCTCTTGGTGTGCATGTACACCAGTCCCTTAAGGTAGCAGAGCAGGTGGATATAGTGGTTAAGGCATTTGGTACTCTTGCCATTATTAACTGAGTCATAGAGTTTGAGTAGGGAAGTTCTGCTGGAACTGTATGAAATGTTGGTTAGGCCACAGCTAGAGTACTGTGGGCAGTTCTGAAATCCACATTGGAGGAATGTGGTAGCACTGGAAAGGGTACAGGAGATTTACTAGGATGTTGCTTGGGTTGTAAAGTTAGTTAATAGGAGAGATTGGATAGACTTGGATTATTTTCCTTGGAGCAGAGGAGACTGAGGGGAGATATGACTGAGATGTATAAAATGGAGGAGCATAGAGTAGGCAGGAAGAAATGTTTCCTCTTGATGGATGGATGAATGACCATGGGGCATAGGTTTAAGGTGAGGGGATGAGATGAAAAACTTTTTAACCCAGAGTGGATGGAGTTTGGAACTTGCTGCCTGAAAGGGTGGTAGAGGCAGAGAGCCTCTTAACATTTAAGTATTTAGATGTACACTTGTGATCAAATACAGGGCTATGAGGCAAGTGCTGGAAAATGGGATTAGAATAGTTGGGTGGTTGTTTCTGTCTGGTACAGATGCGATGGGCTGAAGGGCCTTTTCTGTTATCTATAACTCAAAGCTTTTCAATAATCTTTGCAGTGTTAATGTAAGCCTACTTGTAATGAGTCACCACACTCCGACGCCTGTTTGGGTAAACGTCCAACTTACCTAATAGTACATATTTCAGGACTTGTGGGGGGAAACTGGAGCACCTGGAGGAAACCCACGCAGACTACACAGAATGTGACCCTGGCACTGACAAAGCAACAGTGCTAACAACTCCTACCGTGCTGCCCATTCACGGGTGAACAAGTGGCACACTGATCTACTGCTTTACTAATTTTTAGATCATTCACTCCAGGCTAAGAAAATCAAGGATGGATGAAATTAGGTTATGCAGTTGTTCTGTGTCAATGGCAGGTGGATGCCATCACTGACTACATGGATTATGTTGATTCGTGATAATGGCAAGTTGAGAGTATTGGAGAACCCCAGATGTAGTGTGAATTAAAGATGGAAATGATGAGCAGGGTTTGGTCAGATTCTGGAGAAGTGTTAATGAGAAATTGGAAGAACCTGAGTCAGCAGGCTACCATTCTGACTACAACGATGGAAAGACTGGTCTGCAACTAATGGATGCTATATAGTTAGCAACACATGAAGGGACAGAATGAAGATTAACAGGTCAGCTCATTGCTAAATTGTCAGCACAGGACACCATGGTACATGTGGACAATACATTAATGTAAGCCTACTTGTGACATTAAATATTAAAATGGATGCAGGAATCTGTAACAAAATACTAGGTAATCTCAGCAGGTTACCCTTTTACACACTGCTCAACTTATGTTCGGCCATTCACACATTTTAATCTGTGCCACTATCAGCAGCCTTCTTGACCTTTAATCACCTTTACACGCTTTGTCTTCTGTCCTCAACATCTTTGTCTATCTCCACCTGTCGCTGGCCCCCTATCCAGCTCCATGCCCCCCACTCAGTGTAAATCTGACCCCATTTCCAGTTCTCTCTAGCTTGATGACTAGACAAGTCATCCAGACTCAAGTTAGCTCCATTTGCTCTCCGCAGATGCGGTCAGACAAAAAAAAACAAAGAAAAGTACAGCACAGGAACAGGCCCTTCAGCCCTCCAAGCCTGTGCTGACCATGATGCCTGTCTAAACTAAAATCTTCTACACTCCCGTTGTCTGTATCCCTCTATTCCTATCCTATTCATGTATTTGCCTCTTAAACGTCACTATCGTCCCTGCTTCCACCACCGCCTCCGGCAGCGAGTTCCAGGCATCCACTACCCTGTGTAAAAAAAACTTGCCTTGTTCATCTCCTCTAAACCTTGCCCCTCGCACCGTAAACCTCTGCCCCCTAGTAATTGACCCCTCTACCCTGGGAAAAAGTCTCTGACTATGCCCCTCAATTTTTTAGACCTCTATCAGATTGCCCCTCAACCTCCCATCATTCCAGTGAGAACCAAGTTTATTCAACCCCTCATCATAGCTAATGCCCTCCATACCAGGCAACATCCTGTAAATCTCTTCTGCACCCTCTCTAAAGCCTCCACATCCTTCTGGTAGTGTGGCAACCAGAATGAACACTATACTCCAAGTGTGGCCTAAGGTTCTATACAACTGCAACACGACTTGTCAATTTTTTTTTACTCAGTTCCCCGGCCAATGAAGGCAAGCATGCCGTATGCCTTCTTGACTATCTTCTCCACCTGTGTTGACCCGAGATTGTCCAGTATTTTCTGCGTGTGTATCGAAAATTAATACCACTTCGTAATACAGCATTATTCATTAGAGCGAAGGATTAAAGCACTGAATAGTCTTTAACTCCTCCCTCCCCCACCCCGCTTCTCAAATTATTTGGTGCTGATTTGGACAGAGAATTTTTGCATCCTTTCTGGACCAATATCCTAGAATTCTCTGATGCAATGGTGGAAGCACCACCACAAACTAGTTATTCAGGAGAGCAATTAAGTACTGGGCAAACATGTAGCCATGTCAACATAACCCACATTCAGACACTAACTGTTTTAGTGTTTTGCTTCTTTCTTACCTGTTGTACATATTGCCAGGCCTGATCTACATCACCATCCGCACTGAAGCGTCTCATTATCAGGGTATGTAATTCTGGAAACTAAATGGGAAATTTAAGTGCAACATTTAAGCATTATTTGGTTCCATTCACACTATGCTAAATATATAATTTGCACTACACTGAACTGATATTACCTGTTTGACCCTGGTATCTAGTGTTGTCATGATGGCAGATGGAGAGTATTAAATCTTTGAAGAATGATAGTTGGCACAGATTATGGGAGGCTTTCAACCGTTCTTTTGCTAGCAGTTTAGATTACTGGGACTGCGAGTGTGTGGTAGGTCTTCAATACCTGCTGCAATATAACACCGCCTGAGATCCACTCCAAGGCTTTCATTAGGTTAATGAGGCTGAGGCTTGCTGATTAACAAGGGTTAGTTGTGCATCTTTGTGGTGAACATAAATCTTTGCTGCATTTCAAATTCCTGAAAGCACAAAATCTAGACATGATTGGAATCTAGAAATGTGTTTTGTCCTAGGCTGTAGGTTTATTATAATTCAGTAGAGTTTAGAGATTCCAATTGTGCACACGAAACCTGCAAGAGGGAGATGCCTAAAATCAACAATTGCATCACAGCTGATCTGTACCCCAACTCCATTTATCCAAATAATTCACATCCCTTTATCCTCATTTAATCAATCTTGGCCTTAAATTTCAGTGCTCAAAAGGTTTGAGGTTATTCCAGTTTTTTTTTTACTCCCCATTATAAATTAAGTGCTTCCTAATGTCACTTAAAGACAATCACTCAACAATTTCTCCTTTAACCAGGAGTCCATGACTCCAACCAGTGGAGTGTTTTCCGATTCCCATTGACTCCAGTATTGAGATTATGCCATGATGTGTACCTTGTGTATGGTGACAAGGAAGTCAGGGGATGAGTTACTCACTGCAGAATTCCAGCCTCCACCTGGTTAAGCCAGCATTTGTTGCCCATCCCTAATTGCCCTTGAGAAGGTGATGGGGTGTTGCCTTCTTGAACCATTGGCACACCCAATGTGGTATTAGGGAGGGAGTTCCAGGATTTTGACCCAGCAGTAGTGGAAGGAGGAACAGTGATATATTTCCAAGACAGAATGGTGAGTGACTTGGAGGTGAACTTCCAGGTGGTGGTGTTCTCATGCATCTGCTGTCCTTGTCCTTTCTAGATGGTACTGGTTGTATGCTTGGAAGGTGTTGCCTCAGGACCTTTGGTGAGTTTCTGCAGTGCATCTTGTAGATGGTTGACACTCCTGTGTGTCAGTGGAGGAGGGAGTGAATAGTTGTGGAAGGGCTACCAATCGAGCGGGTTGCCTTGCTTGTATGGTGTCAAGCTTCCTGTTGTTGGAGCTGCAATCGTGCAAGCAATTCCATCACTCCTGACTTGTGCTTTGTAAGTGGTGGACAGGCTTTGGGGAAATCAGGTGGAGAGTTACTTGCCAGACTTTTGAGCCTCTGAACTGCTCTTGTAGCCACAGTATTTATATGGCTAGCCCAGTTCAGTTTCTGGTCAATGGTATCCCCCAGGATGTTGATGGTGGAGGATTCAGTGCTGGTAATGCCAACTGAATGTCAAGGGACGATGGTTTGATTCTCTTTTTGTTGGAGATGGTCATTCACGCCACGCAAGTGGCAGGCAATTTGTCCGCCCAAGCCTGGGCATTGTCCAGGTCTTGTTGCATTTGCACGTGGTGGTCTGCTGCAGTGTCTGAGGAGTTGCGAATGGTGCTATCAAATCAGCAAACATCCCCACATCTGATATTATGTTGGAAGAAAGGTCATTGATAAAGTGTCTTAAGATGATGGTTGGGCCTAGGACACTACCCCGAGGAACTCCTGCAGTGGTGTCCCAGGACTGAGATGACCTCCAACAACCACAACCATCTTCCTGCTAGGTATGACTCCAACCAGTGGAGTGTTTTCCGATTCCCATTGACTCCAGTATTGATAGGGCTCCTTGATTCAATACTTGATCAAATGCTGCCTTGATGTCAAGGGCAGTCACTCTCACCTCTGGAGTTCAGCCCTTTAGTTCCATGTTTGAATCAACTCGTTAATGAGGTTAGGAGCTGAGTGACCCTGGCGGAATCCAAACCAAGCATTAGTGAGCAGGTTATTGCTAAGTGCTGCTTGATCGCATTGTTGATGACCCCTTCTGTCACTTTACTGATGGTTGAGAGTAGACCGAGGGGTAACTGGCCGGGTTGGATTTGTCCTGCTTTGTGTACAGGGCATACCTGGGCAATTTCCTACTTCGCTAGGTAGATGCCAGTGCTGTAGTTACACTGGAGAAGTCTCTTCCTTCCCCTCCAGTGATTTATTTGATTTCCCACTACCATTCACGACGATGTGGCATGACTGCAGAGCTTAGATCTGATCAGTTGGTTGTGAGATCACTTGGCACTGTCACTTGCTGCTTATGCTGTTTGGCTTGCAAGTAGCCCTGTGTTGTAGTTTCACTGGGTTGACACTTCATTTTTCAGTATGCCTGGTGCTATCCTTGCACTCTTCTTTAAACAGGGTTGATCCCCTGGCTTGGTGGTAATGGTAGATTTGGAGATATGCTGAGCATATAGATTGTGGCTGAGTACAATTCTGCTGCTGCTGATCCACGGTGCCTCATGGATGCACAGCCTGGAGTTGCTTGATCTGTTCTGAATCTATCCCATTTGGCGTAATGGTAGTGCCACAAGACTATGGAGGGCATCCTCAATGTGAAGACAGGACTACGACTCCACAAGGATTGCGCATTGGTCACTTTGCCCATGCAGTCATGGACAGATGAATACGCAGCAGGCAGGTTGGTGAGGAGGTCTGGTATATTTTTCCCTCTGTTTCCTCACCATCTGTCTCAGACCCAGTCTAGCAGTTATGCCCTTTCAGACTCAGCCAGTAGTTATGCTATCGAGCTAGTTGATGGGACATTGACGTCCCCTATCCCAAATACATTGTGCCCTTGCCACCCTAAATGCTTCCTTCAAGTAGTGTTCAACATGATTCATCAGGGGACAGTGGGTGGTACGTGGTAATCATCAGCTTTCCTTGCTCATGTTTGTCCTGTGCCACAAGACTTCATGGGGCCCAGATGTTGAGCACTGCCAAGGCAACTCCCGCACGACTATATACCAGTGTGCCACCACCTTGCTGGTTCTGTTCCTGAGACAAGACATACCCAGGGATGGCAATAGTGGTGTCTGGGATATTTTGTGAGGTATGATTCCGTGAATGCTGTTGCTAGACCAGTGAGACACAGCTCTATCAATTTTGGCACAAGCACCAGATGTTAGTACGGTGGACTTTGCAGGGTCGACAAGGCTGGATTTGCAATTGTCGTTTCTGGTGCCTCAGTCGATTCCAGGTGCTCGTTCCTGTTTCTTTCCTTTTAGACTTTGTAGCAGTTTTGACACAACTGAGTGGCTTGCTGGTCATTTAAGAGTCAACCACAATGGAGTCACATGTAAGCCAGACCAGATGAGGTCAGCAGATTTCCTTCCCTAAGGGACATTAGTAAACCAGCTGTTTTTGTTTTAATGACAATTGACAATGGTTTCATGGTAATCATTAGATATTTAACTGATTCAATTTCCCATGGCTAGATTTGAACCCGGGTCCCCAGAATATTACGGGTCTCTGGCTCACCAGTCCAGTGACAATACCACTAAGCCGTTGCCTACCAGTTTATGCCTGCTCCAGTTCAGTTTCTAGTTAATGGTAACCCCCCAGGATGTTAGTAAGCATTGTCAGGGGGTTGTGGGGGGGGGGGGGGGGGAGGAGGGAGAGAAGAAAGAGATGGTCAGATTGTTTTGTTGGAGATGTTGATTGCTTGGCCCTTGTATGGCAAAAATGTTACTGGTCACTTGTCAGCTCAGGTCTGAATGTTGTCTTGCTGCATATGAATGCATATCTTACTTCAATATCTGAAACTATTCAATGGTACTGAGCAATGTTCAATCATCTGCGAACATCCCCACTTTTGACCTTATGATGAAGGGAAGTAGTTGAACATGGGTTGGGCTGAGGACACTAACCTGAGAAACATTTGCAGCCAATGTTCAGGGATTGAGACGACAGACCTTCAACAACCACAACCATCTTGCGGGGGGGGGGGGGGGGAAAGAGGAGAGAAAGAGTGCAGCCAAGTATGACTCCAACTAATGGAGTGCTCTGCCCGATTCTCACTGACCAGTTTTGCTAG
Organism: Scyliorhinus torazame; assembly: GCF_047496885.1. NCBI lineage: Eukaryota > Metazoa > Chordata > Chondrichthyes > Carcharhiniformes > Scyliorhinidae > Scyliorhinus > Scyliorhinus torazame. The sequence goes on from NW_027308436.1 coordinate 89,660, forward strand.
GGCCCCTTGATGCCAAACAAGCCAAATGCTGCCTATAAGTGCAGTCTCTCACCACACCTCATTCTACTCTGTCTCAAAGTGGCTCTGGCAGAATTTAAACTGAGCACATACCACTCAGTTAAATTCCACTTGATAGTATTAACAGCACCGTCCATCACTTTGCTGATGATTGAGTGGACTGATGGGTATGTAAATGGCTGGATTGGATTTGTCCTTTTTGTGGGCAGGACATACTTGTGCTATACCGGGTAGATGCCAGTGGTGTAGGTGTATACTGGGACTGGTTGGCATGGGGCACAGCTAGTTCTGGAGCATAAGCCTTCAGTACTATTCCTGGAACGGTCAGGGCCCATACCCTTTTCAGTATTTGGTGCGTTCAGCTGTTTCTTTATATCACTTGGAGTGAATGAAATTGACTAAAGACTGGCATCTGTGATGCTGCAAACCTTGACAGCAGGGATGGATCATCCACTCACCGCATCTGGCTGAAAATGGTTGCATGCTTCAGCCTTCTTTACTGGGTTCTCCCAATGTTGTAAAGCCTCCTTCTCCAGTTCGTTGTTTGTTTACCAAACTATTCATGACTGGATGTGGCAGGACTGCAGAGATTTGATATGATCCTTTGTGGGACAAACAAAGTTTGTCTACCGCATGCTGCTTCTGCTGTTTGATTCCAAGGGACTACTTTGCAGTATATGTGGAGAAAGAGTTAACATTCCAAAATGACTCAGAACTCTGAAGTCGTATTTCCAAAGAAGTCACAATGGACTCAAAATGTTAACTCTCTTTCTCGCTCTACCTTCTGCACTTGTAAAATACCGTAAGGCATTCCCTTGCATTTTTGATTGGATCTTTGTGACTTTTGCACATGTATTTCTTCAAAGCCCATTAAAAGTTGGCCATCAGCATTTTGGGTTTATAAGTAAGGATATAAACTACATTAGATGTCAGCCTTAGCATTTTTGCCTTGGTGGAAAGCACGGAGGGCATTTAGTGTCTAAAGTATTTTGAAATGATATATTACCATTCCAGACCAGACCCCAACTGCCAAACCAAAAAGATTTGTTTTAGCCACCCTTTGTAAACCAGCCCGACTGATCTCTTCCACACCCAAGAAATGTTTGCAATTGAAAGAGCCATTTCAAAAGTCACTCCCCACTTATACTGCAACACCAGAAAGAAAGCACCATTTCCTCTCTCACTCTAAATTCAATAATCCCAAGTCACACAAGGAATTATACTTTTAAATCCCGGTAGAGAGTCCCCAATTTTATTACAATCCTGGGCCAGAGCCCAACAGTTGCTTGGATACCGCTCAAAAACCCCAAGATTTAATTTCATTTATAAAACTGAGGAAAGTTACTTTGGTCCAGGAGTGATTACATGCACAAGTAGGGATGATTTGGTATATTAAAACAAAGTTTATTACTAACATTACCAGAAAGAACATATCTTACAATTAACAATGACAATTAAACACAAATTCTTAATTGCTATCTTTTATCTCCACTCGGGCAAAACTCATAGATCATGGCTGATTATCATAGAATTTACAGTGCAGAAGGAGGCCATTCGACCCATCGAGTCCGCACCGGCTCTTGGAAAGAGCACCCTACCCCATAACCCAGTAACCCCACCCAACACCAAGGGCAATTTTGGACATCTCTAGTCAAAATCCACTTAAATACAGTTAGCCAATTCAGGAAAACAGCTTGCTGTCTTGGATAAACCAGAGAGAGAGAGATCCTCCAGGAAACAGCTTGCAGGTTCGTGCTTGTTAAACTGCGAACATTTTCATAAACCTATCTGTTCACAGGCATAATCTTTAACTAAACTGCTTTGCTGCTCTTAGATTAAAACTGAACTGATACTCCAGAACCGGACTGCTTCAGCCCCTGGCTTCTCCCATTAACTACACCACCGTACTAAGGCCAAACACGATGGACACAATTTTCAGTTTGGAAGATTGTGGGTTTTTTTAAAATCAAAAGATTATAACAAAGTAACAGTATACAAAGTACACCCAGCCAAAGCCCACTTCGCTGCCCATAAAGAAAACTAAACCGTACCAAAAAATGACCCCCCCCAACAGTTGACTATAACCAATTCCCCGAAAAAGATAAAAGGCTGTCACCTTGAGTAGAGCCCTTCCATGGCCCACCTCATGCAATACTTGTTTTTTCTCAAGACACAAAAATTCCATCAAGTCCCCTTGCCAGGCTGAGACCCCTACCCAAGCAGAAGTCGTCTCCGGGCTATTAACAAGGTGAAGGCTAGGACATCTGCCTTCGTCCCTGTCTGCAGCACTGGCAAGTCCGATACTCCAAAAATGGCCCCCAAATCAGCTCCAGCAGAATATCCCAAATCTTTGACAGTGTCAATACCGGAAACCAGCAAGCTTGAGGCAACACCGAAACACGTGTATGATTCGCCAGCCTCCTAAAGCACAGTTCAGACCTATTCTCCACACCCTAGAAAAACCCACTCATATGTGCCCTGGTCAGGTGCATCCCGTTTACCTCCTTGAACTGCATCAAGCTTCTCCTACCTGCCTCCCCGAACAGGCGCCGGAATGTGGCGACCAGGGGCTTTTCACAGTAACTTCATTGAAGCCTACTTGTGACAATAAGCCATTATTATTATTAACCTCACAATGAGGAAGCGAAGAGCCTCACTCCACTCCCTCACCCCCCCCTCAAAAAACAAATCCAGTTCACCCTCCCATTTCCCTATTACCTTTTCCAATGAATGAAGCCTGCTGCGTTGAAAACATCTGCCCATAAATATCAGAAATCGTACCCTCCCCTAACTCGACCAAGGACAGGACCCTGCTCAAGAGCAAGGGTGACAGTGCCAGGGGAAATGAGTAAGCCCCTTACGTAGAAAGTCGCAAACCTGCAAATATCTGAATACATTCACTCTTAGGAGTTGGAGCTTCTCAAAACTCATACGAACCTACCCTCCAGAAACAATGTCTCTAAACCTCCCCAACCCCACCCTCTCCCATGCCCTGAACGATAAATCCAAGCCTGACGGCACAGTAACTATGGTTCCTGAAAATTAGAACCAACAGTGACATGGAGCCCAGTTTAAAATGCTGCCAAAACGGATTCCAAAACCTCAGAATGACTATCATCACCGGGCTCAAAGTGAATCTTTCAGGGAAAACAGGAGTGGGCAGTAACCCAAGTCCTCAAACGCGACCCTATGCTTGAACCCTCCTCCATCTGCCCCCATATTGAATCCAGATCCCTGAGCCACCCCTGCACTTAGTATTTGCTGCCCAATAGTAACATAGTGGATTAGGTAGTGCCAACCCCTGACTGCCTATCCTTTTGCAGAAACATCCTTAGAACCTGAGGGGTTTTACCAGCCCAAACAAAAGTAGATATCAATTTATTGACCCTGCAAAAAGACAGACTGGGCGACACTGGAACAAAAACAAAATCCCTCAGGAGAATATTCATCTTCACCGTCTGTACCCTTCCCACTAAGGTCTGAGGGAGGGCATCCCACCTTTTCAAGTCGGCCTTCACCCCCTCCCATCATGCTAGCAAAATCTAAGTTTATGGAGTGAGGCCCAATCATGAGCCACCTGGATTCCCAGATAACGGAAGCTAGCTCAGGCTGGATGAAAACAGCAATGTCTGCAGATCAGCTCCCCTCCTGGGGGCGGGGGGGTTCATTGGAAAATAGTACGATACCCATCTAGTGGACAACCTCAGCACAATGGCCAGCGGCTCAATTGCTAGGGCAAACAAAAGCTACTTGACTAGTTTGTGGGACAGCTCTCCTAATTTTGGCAAAAGCCTCCATATGTTCGAAGGATGGCTTTGCAGGGTCAGTAGGGCTGGATGTGCTGTTGCCATTTCTAGAGCTTGGGTCAATGCCTGGTCAGACAGACAGTTCATTTCTTGTTGACTTCTGCAGCAGTTTGGTACAAGCGAGTGGCTTTCCAAGCCATTTCAGACAGCAGTGATCCTGGCCCCGCGTCACTGTCTGTGTGGAGTTTGCACATTCTCCCTGTGTTTTGTTGCTCTCACCCCCACATCCCAAAGATGTGCAACGTAGGTGGATTGGCAATGCTAAAAAAAAAAATCATAGGTGTCAGCCATGAGTCAACTGGTAGCATTCTGGTTGTGGGTTTTAAATCCCACTTCACGATTAGATCACAATAAAAAGGCCAAGTCTTCATCAAGTGAGGGCTTCCCTATTGGAGAAGGCAGATTGAGACCGTGTGTGTCTTAAGTGGATTTAAAAAGATGTCATGGTTTTGAAGAGAAGATGTCTCTCCAGTGCCCTGGACTATATACCTCAAATGCAGATAATCTGGTTATTCTCGTATTGCTGTTTCTGGAAACGATGTGGGGAGCTGCATTGTATTCACATTATAGAATAGAATTTACAGTGCAGAAGGAGGCCATTCAGCCCATCGAGTCTGCACCGGCCCTTGGAAAGACCACCCCACTTAAGCCCACACTTCCAACCCATCTCCGTAACCCAGTTACCCCACCTAACCATTTTTGGACACCAAGGGCAATTTAGCATAGCTAATCCACCTAACCTGCACATCTTTGGACTGTGGGAGGAAACCCACGCCGACACAGAGAACCTGTAGACTCCGCACAGACAGTGACCCAAGCCGGGAATCAAACCTGGGACCCTGGAGCTGTGAAGCAACTGTGCTAATCACTGTGCTATTGTGCTACCCCTACAACAGGGACTATACGTCAACAAAAAAGTATTCATTATCTGTAAAGTACTTTGGGATGTCCTGTGACCATAAAAGGTGTTCAAAGTCTTTCTTTGATATCAGATTCAATTGTAGTTCAAATTCCAGTTACAATATTGTAGAATGTAATATTTATTGCAGATAATATTCACTGCACACTTTTATAGTCAGATGAAAATCACCCTCTAAAAACTTAGTTCTCCAGAGTAATACTGATTGGAAAATTTACTGCAGTCAAATAACATTTTCTGTTTTTGTGGAAACAGTTCTACAGTTTATATTTATAAATGATGTCTACAGTACCTGTTGACAAGCAAACAACACTGGGCCTGTTGCCAATCCAAGCTTCAGGTCATTAGCAGTAGGTTTTCCTAATTGATCTGCGCAGGAGGTGAAGTCCAACACATCATCTACCAGCTGAAACAAGTACAGTTTTTTTTTAAAGCAAGACATTACAGGAGGCTCGCTTGTGCCAGGAAAATCATAATAGACAACATTATCTGCACATTACCTGAAAAGCTATCCCGACATTTCTTCCATACTGGTAAGCAATTTCTTGGACATCTGGATCACAGTTACCAAGTATGGAGACCTTTTAAGAAAAAAAAACACCTATTAAATTAAAAGTCTTGGATTTTCAAAGCCTGGATCAAATTTTACTGACCTAACTCGAGCAACAAAACATGCCAACTCTCAATTTCACAAGCTTGATCCATTTTGTGCACTTATTTAGAATCATACTGGCCTGCAGCCCAGAACATGGTCTTTAGTATATAAATTTTACAAAAATTTCAAATTAAAATAGCACATTACACATAGCCTCTGAAGAGGTATAACATCATACAGACCAGTTCAGATCCTAATCTGGGTTGAGTTAATTAATGTAAACCATAGCTACAGTTGGACTGCTGCAATTAGTCCAACACACTGAAGCTACAAAGAATGTTTTGGACCCCCACTGATTTCAGTACATGTTGAGGCTCACCTATGAATAAACAGTGTCACTAACAAGGCCCTTCTATGAAGAATGACCAATTCAGATACCATAGACTACCTCTACCTGTAAAGCTGAAACCCACCATTAACGTAGTACCCTCAAAATGAAGCAGCAAGGGTAGAAAATTTAAAGAAAATCTATATGAAATCAGTAACTAAAAAAGTGAACAAAATTCAATCTCTATGTCAATCTTGAATAAAAACAGAAAGTAAAAACATTTAAGACTTCAGGTCAGATAGAGTGTAGCTATTAAGTGTACAAATTCATTCCTGAACACTTCTTAAAAGAAACATAACGGAAAAGATACCTTTGAAGTGATTAATAGCAGCTATTAAGCCAAAACAAATCTCTCAATCCTTGCAAAAAAATCAAGCTGTGCCTCTGAAACCTTGTGCAATGAGGTGCACTACATCATACATTTCATAATTTATCAATTTATCAACAGACCACAATTCCAGTTGCTTCAAGAACGTACATACTGCTTTACAACTGTTTGCTATGAGACTTGCAGTCTTCTTGAATGTTTTCTCAAGGTAATGCACAAATCTTTCATTCTCATTTTCTTTGGAGCCCAGTTGCATAAATTCTCCTAAACATGAAGATAAAAAAGTACTAATTCACAAGTCATCAACTGTTCAGACTGTTTTATGATTTGAAATTAATTTTAAACTAACCTCGTACCAAGTCTTCAATTGCTCGAGTGAAAATGGATACTACGGTGTTGTTACCAAGGCGAGCAAGGGCCACAGATGCCGCAGAGAGAACAAAGTCTCCAGCCAAAATAGCCTGCAATGAAAATTCACTATAGAAGCAAGGAAAAAAACACATTTGATACAGTATCAATAATCATAGAATTTACAGTGCAGAAGGAGGCCATTCAGCTCATCGAGTCTGCACCGGCTCTTGGAAAGAGCACCCTATCCAAGGTCAACACCTCCACCCTATCCCCATAACCCAGTAACCCCATCCAACACCAAGGGCAATTTATCATGGCCAATCCACCTAACCTGCACATCTTTGGACGGTGGGAGGAAACCGGAGCACCCGGAGGAAACCCACGCACACACGGGGAGGATGTGCAGACTCCGCACAGACAGTGACCCAAGCCGGAATCGAACCTGGGACCCTGGAGCTGTGAAGCAATTGTGCTATCCACAATGCTACCGTGCTGCCAGGTTATCGCTCGTTTCCGGAACTCAGGGCTGGACATAAAACTCTGCTCTGGGAAACACAATTAGGCAAGTGGGAGGTTTTTGTTTTTCAATCCCATCAGCAATGTGTTGAGTGCCTACCATAATAAATGTTTTCCTGTACTAAATACAAAATAAATACTTTATAAAACTTACTTTTGTCTTTTCCCTTCTTTCTATTTATTTTCTGAACCTGATTTGACATTTAATTCACTCTCTTAATCCAGCCTCCTTTTCATAGAATCTCAGAATCCCTACGGTGTAGGAGATCCTTCGGCCCATTGAGTCTGCACCAACCCTCCGAAAGTGCACCCTATCCATGTCCGTTTCCCTGTAACCTAACCTGCACAACCCTAGACACTAAGGGGCAATCTTAGCATGGCCAATCCAGCCAAACTGCACGTGTGGACTGTGGGAGGAAACTAGAGCAGCCAGAAGAAACCTACACAGACATGGGGAGAACGTACAAACTCCAGTCACCCAAGGGTGGAATTAAACATGGGTCCCTGGTGCTGTGAGGCGGCAGTGCCGCCCATCGGTCCTTCCTGTTTATCTCTGGTTAAAGATAGATCGTTTTCCTATTGGTTACCAAGGTTACATATGCCCTTGTTGCCCTTACATACCACCTTGTACCTCCAGTAACTTTGGGAGCATAAATGTAAAAATTTAAATGTGTGCAAACAGGTCTCATTAATAGGGCAAGCCTCGAGATGCTCCAGCAAAATCTGTATATTTAAAGTAACTAGGAATTTAAATGTTTCTGGGTATGCTATGTCAAGATAAATGTTGTTCACACTTTCTGGTACTTGCATCGAGGTTGTTAACAGCTTGACTTAGTCATTTGAATGAATACAATATATTTGGCTCAAGAGGAGGATAGAAAAATTTAAAATGGACAAAGCAAGGCAACAGAATCATGCTTGCCAAAGAAAACAGAATCACTGTTTAAAAGAGGCCCTTCGGCCAATTAAGTCTGCACAGGCACTTGAAAAACATCTGACCTACCTACCTAATCCCATTTACCAGCGCTTGGGCCATACCTCGAGTGTTATGACATGCCAAGAGCTCATCCAGGTACTTTTTGAGGTATGTGAGGCAACATACCTCTACCACCCTTTCAGGCAGTGCATTCCAGACCGTCAACACTCGGAGTTTAAAAAAAAAGGATTTTCCTTGCATCCTCCCTAAACCTCCTGTCACTCCCCTTGAACTTGTGTCCCCTATGGACTGACCCTTCAACCAAGGGGAACAGCTGCTCCCTATCTACCGTGTCCATGCCCCTCAATCTTGTACACCTCAATCAGACTCTGGGTCTGTACTCAATGGAGTTTAGAAGGATGAAGGGGGATCTCATTGAAACTTACAAAATACAGAGAGGCCAAGATAGAGTGAATGTAGAGAGTATGTTTCCACTAGTAGGAGAAACTAGAACCCGAGGGCACAATCTCAGACTGAAGGGCCAGTCCTTTAAAACAGAGATGAGGAGAAGTTTCTTCAGCCAGAGGGTGGTGAATCTGTGGAACTCTTTGCCGCAGAAGGCTGTGCAGGCCAAATCTTTGAGTGTCTTTAAGACAGAGATAAATAGGTTCTTGATTAATAAGGGGATCAGGGGTTTATGGGGAGAAGGCAGGAGAATGGGTTGAGAAGAATATCAGCCATGATTGAATGACAGAGCAGACTCGATGGGCCGAGTGGCCTAATTCTGCTCCTGTCTTACAATCAAAAAGCAGCTCCTAAAAGCTGGTCTTTATTTGCAGAGGATTAGAATACAAGGAAGTAGAACTTGAGTATATTTACCAGTTCTGGGCACCATGTCTTAAAAAGGATAAATTGGCATTGGAGAGACAGCAGCATGACTTTTCAACAATTTCCAGAATGATACCTAGGCTTCAAGGGCTAAATTATGACAACATTAAAATAGGTTTGGTTATATTCCCTGGAATCTAAAAGTTAGATATTAAGAAGAACAGATGGGGTAGCTAGAAACTATTTCTGCTGGTTGAATAGTTGAGAACTAGAGGGCAGTGTATGAAAATTAGAGCCTGATCTTTCAAGAGTGAAATTAGGAGAAAAAATACCTGCAAACGGTGGAAAAGGTGCTGAACTGTTGCACAAATTACAATTGATCCTAGGTCAATCGTTAATCTTAAACCAGAGATCGCTAGACTTTTGTTAGCCAGTAGTATTAAGGGTTACAGGGCAACAGATACGAAATGATCTAAGTGGCAAACAGGCTCAAAGGGTTAAATGGTCTACTCCTGTTCCTAATGATTTGTAATTGTTCATGTTTTGAATGTGAACCATTCCTTATGACCAAAGCAGTCACACTCACCTTTCTCTCTCCCCAGATTTTATTCACAGTAACTTTGCCCCGTCGGGTGTCTGACCCATCAATAACATCATCATGTACGAGGCTAGCAGTGTGGATCATCTCTACAATCATGCCTATTGAATGTTGGCTTTTCAAAAGCTTCCTAGATAGAATGGATGGATGGGAGAGAAAACAATAAAAGTTAATACTGCGATGTTGACCGTGTGAGAAAATGACAAACCGGATCAGATTTATCAAAACTGATACTTCTTGGGAAGATGGCATTCAATATATGCAAAAGTAACACACAAAGTTCTGTTAGGACTTGAGCTTTTCTGCCACTGAAATGTAGTTGTGCAAGATATTATGACTTAACTACCCTTAATTGCACTCACCAATAGACCTCCCCTGCAGATTTACATTCTGGGCTATTTTGGTGAAATTATTTAACCATACCACTGACTTATGCAGTGCTCAGAAAGGAAGCATACATTCTTGTCAAACTTCTAAAAATAAATTTAGGGTACCCAATTCATTTTGTTTTCCAAATTAAGCGACAATCCACCTACGCTGCACATCTTTTGGGTTGTGGGGGTGAGACCCACAGAGACACGGGGAGAATGTGCAAACTCCACATGGCAATGACCTGGGGCCGGGATAGAACCTAGGTCCTCAGCGCCACGAGGCAGCAGTGGGCTACAGATAGGGCCACCGTGCTGCCCGTCACACTTTTTAAAATCTTGTGATCAATGCATGTCAAGAATTTAGTGAGTAGTAGCTGGAATTGCATCAATTAAGTTACACAGCAACATGGTGACTTAACCACACATTAAAAAAAGAGCCTGAGATAAGCAATCGTGCAGTGTTATAAATCGCCATTTCATCATTTTAATTTTAAAGATGACTTCAGTGTACAAGTGCCAATTCACTATTTCTTTATGCAGGGGTTCTATTTTAAAAAGATGGTGATATACGCTTAGAGGCAGAGAGCAAGGCAGAATACTCAGTACTTTGTATATCTTTATTAAGGAAGAAGAGAAGGATAAAATATTGTTAGAAGCTGAGATGGTAGAGGAAATGTGCAGGATGAAAACTGATAGTAAGCAGGATTTGGAAAGGCTGGCTATGCTTAGAGTGAATGGTCCAGATGGCATGCAGCCCAGGTTGCTGGAGATAGCAGAAGCACTTACCATAACCTTCCCTAGATACTGGAGAGGTGCCAGAAAATAGCAAATGTCACACCCCTTGAAGAAGATCCAGACATTCCTCGTAATACAGGTTGGTCAGTTTAACATTGGTGGTTTGTAATATTTTAGAAGCATTAATTAGGGGAAAAAGAAAAGTCAACAGGATTTGCAGAGGTTTGAGTTAATGGAGAGTCAGCACGGATTTGTAAATGGCAGATTTTGCTTGACTAATGGAACTTCTTGGTGAAGTAACAGAGAAGTTTAATGAAGCGGATGCAATGGAGGATAGGTCTGCCTGGAATGCAGGCATGCATTCTCTCTCTACAGACAACCGGCATGGACTTGATGCACCAATATGCCTCCTTCACTGCCATTGTGAATCTATTAGCGTGGCTGGGAAATGCAATCAATGTGTGTGCCTGCATGAGAACACAAATAAATAACATGGAAAAAAGTGCTTGCATTAGTAACCCCCATCCCCCTGACAAGCATTAGTAACCCCCACCCCCCAGACAACATCTCCAAGTCAGAGTTCTCTAGTTCAACTAACGATTTACAAAATTTACTTCACTCACCTGCTCTTGCTGTGGTGGAGATTGCATGCTTTCGCCATTAGTACCGCAATCATGGGCCGAAAAGCCTTCCCTTTTCCATCAAAATAGTAATCACAAATATCTTTAAGGTCTGAAGAAACTGCTAATAGCTGAAAGACCAAAAAGAGTTAAATGTCAAAACAAAATAAGTTATCATGCATTCAAAAATTAAAGAGTAGCGGCAATAACAGAAAAACCTTAAGTATGTCTGAGTCTTTAACAGAATCAATTATCGAAATATAGATGCCAAATAAACCAACAACTTTCAAGATGATAAACCAAATTGCCATAATCCTACTTTCCACTCACTTTCTCCTTTCCATAGAATTTACAGTGCAGAAGGAGGCCATTCGGCCCATCGAGTCTGCACTGGCTCTTGGAAAGAGCACCCTACTTAAGACCATACCCTCACCCCATCCCCGTAACCCAGTAACCCCACCAAACCCAAGGGCAATTTAACATGGCCAATCCACTAACTGCACATTTTTGGACCGTGGGAGGAAACCAAAGCACCTGGAGGAAATCCACACAGACGGGGAGAACGTGCAGACTCCGCAGACAGTGATCCAAGCCAGGAATCGAACATGGGACCCTGGAGCTGTGAAGCAACTGTGCTAACCACTGTGCGACCGTGTTATGATCCCAGTTAGAGAATACTGGCCAAGCCTGATAATTTAGAGCGTATTATGTGTGAATGAACCAAGGGTGAGGAAATAAGCAACAGGACACCCAAGATTAAATTGAAACACCAAAAAAAACTCTTGACTATACAAACTTGCAAATAATAATAACCAAATTAGTACACTGAACAAAGATAATGATTCTAAACAACGAGCTTCTATCATAAACTCAATCCAACAGATTTAGCCATCTTAATTTTTTATTGTGACTTTCAGTCTGGATAGGCTTTTGAACACACTGATACTGTGGGAGGCAATTCCTTTCTCTCTGGGTTTGGCTGCACAGGGTCTAGAACATAGAATATAGAAAAATACAGCACAGAACAGGCCCTTCAGCCCACGATGTTGTGCCGAACCTTTGTCCCAGATTAATCATAGATTATCATTGAATTTACAGTGCAGGAGGCCATTCGGCCCATTGAGTCTGCACCGGCTCTTGGAAAGAGCACCCTACCCAAAGTCAACACCTCCACCCAACACTAAGGGCAATTTTGGACACTAAGGGCAATTTATCATGGCCAATCCACCCAACCTGCACATCCCTGGACCGTGGGAGGAAACCGGAGCACCCGGAGGAAACCCATGCAGACACGGGGAGGACGTGCAGACTCCACACATACAGCGACCCAAGCCGGAATCGAACCTGGGACCCTGGAGCTGTGAAGCAATTGTGCTATCCACAATGCTACCATGCTGCCCTTAAGAACAAATAAATCTACACTATATAATTGTACTGTAATCCATGTATCTATCCAATAGCTGCTTGAAGGTCCCTAATGTTTCCGACTCAACTACTTCCACAGGCAGTGCATTCCATGCCCCCACTACTCTCTGGGTAAAGAACCTACCTCGGACATCCCCCCTATATCTTCCACCATTCACCTTAAATTTTGTGTCCCCTTGTAATGGTTTGTTCCACCCAGGGAAAAAGTCTCTGACTGTCTACTCTATCTATTCCCCTGATCATCTTATAAACCTCTATCAAGTCGCCCCTCATCCTTCTCCGTTCTAATGAGAAAAGGCCTAGCACCCTCAACCTTTCCTCGTAAGACCTACTCTCCATTCCAGGCAACATCCTGGTAAATCTCCTTTGCACCTTTTCCAAAGCTTCCACATCCTTCCTAAAATGAGGCGACCAGAACTGTACACAGTACTCCAAATGTGGCCTTACCAAAGTTTTGTACAGCTGTATCATCACCTCACGGCTCTTAAATTCAATCCCTCTGTTAATGAACGCTAGCACACCATAGGCCTTCTTCACAGCTCTATCCACTTGAGTGGCAACTTTCAAAGATTTATGAACATAGACCCCAAGATCTCTCTGCTCCTCCACATTGCCAAGAATTCTACCGTTAACTCTGTATTCCGCATTCATATTTGTCCTTCCAAAATGGACAACCTCACACTTTTCAGGGTTAAACTCCATCTGCCACTTCTCAGCCCAGCTCTGCATCCTATCTATGTCTCTTTGCAGCTGACAACAGCCCTCCTCACTATCCACAAACCACCAATCTTCGTATAGTCTGCAAATTTACTGACCCACCCTTCAACTCCCTCATCCAAGTCAGGAATGAAAATCACAAACAGCAGAGGACCCAGAACGGATCCCTGCGGTACGCCACTGGTAACTGGGATCCAGGCTGAATATTTGCTATCCACCACCACTCTCTGACTTCTATCGGTTAGCCAGTTCGTTATCCAACTGGCCAAATTTCCCACTATCCCATGCCTCCTTACTTTCTGCATAAGCCTACCATGGGGAATCTTATCAAATGCCTTACTAAAATCCATGTACACTACATCCACTGCTTTACCTTCATCCACATGCTTGGTCACCTCCTCAAAGAATTCAATAAGACTTGTAAGGCAAGACCTACCCCTCACAAATCCGTGCTGACTATCCCGACTAATCAAGCAGTGTCTTTCCAGATGCTCGGAAATCCTATCCTTCAGTACCCTTTCCATTACTTTGCCTACCACCGAAGTAAGTCTAACTGGCCTGTAATTCCCAGGGTTATCCCTAGTCCCTTTTTTGAACAGGGCACGACATTCGCCACTCTCCAATCCCCTGGTACCACCCCTGTTGACAGTGAGGACGAAAAGATCATTGCCAACGGCTCTGCAATTTCATCTCTTGCTTCCCATAGAATCCTTGGATATATCCCGTCAGGCCCGGGGGACTTGTCTATCCTCAAGTTTTTCAAAATGCTCAACACATCTTCCTTCCTAACAAGTATTTCATCGAGCTTACCAGTCTGTTTCACACTGTCCTCTCCAACAATATGGCCCCTCTCATTTGTAAATACAGAAGAAAAGTACTCGTTCAAGACCTCTCCTATCTCTTCAGACTCAATACACAATCTCCCGCTACTGTCCTTGATCGGACCTACCCTCGCTCTAGTCATTCTCATATTTCTCACATATGTGTAAAAGGCCTTGGGGTTTTCCTTGATCCTACCCGCCAAAGATTGTTCATGCACTCTCTTAGCTCTCCTAATCCCTTTCTTCAGTTCCCTCCTGGCTATCTTGTATCCCTCCAGTGCCCTGCCTGAACCTTGTTTCCTCAGCCTTACATAAGTCTCCTTTTTCCTCTTAACAAGACATTCAACCTCTCTTGTCAACCATGGTTCCCTCACTCGACCATCTCTTCCCTGCCTGACAGGGACATGCATATCAAGGACACGTAGTACCTGTTCCTTGAACAAGTTCCACATTTCACTTGTGTCCTTCCCTGACAGCCTATGTTCCCAACTTATGCACTTCAATTCTTGTCTGACAACATCGTATTTACCCTTTCCCCCAATTGTAAATCTTGCCCTGTTGCTCGCACCTATCCCTCTCCATTATTAAAGTGAAAGTCACAGAATTGTGGTCACTATCTCCAAAATGCTCCCCCACTAACAAATCTATCACTTGCCCTGGTTCATTACCAAGTACCAAATCCAATATTGCCTCCCCTCTGGTCGGACATTCTCCATACGGTGTTAGAAAAGCTTCCTGGACACACTGCACAAACACCACCCCATCCAAACTATTTGATCTAAAGAGTTTCCACTCAATGCTTGGGAAGTTAAAGTCACCCATGACTACTGCCCTGTGACTTCTGCACCTTTCCAAAATCTGTTTCCCAATCTGTTCCTCCGCATCTCTGCTACTGTTATATTCCAACCAATACAATCTCCTAGTGCAAGTATAGGCTTTGCTGACGGTCACACACCATAATCCACCACACACAGATACTCCTCTCTTTACAGAGCTACTTGGTCTGACTCAATTCTCTAGAACTCTGTTTTCCTCTCTAAACATACAGAACCAAGTTCTCTGGTTAACACAACAAACTTGCAATCTGCAGCATCCAGGTCAGCTTCTCTTGCACTTTTTTCTAACTCTTACCAGCATCACCCCCCCCCAACCACCACCACCACAGAAAACACACCAGTGTTCCTTGTAGAGCATTGCTCCACCCTGGAAACTTTCTCCGTATCAACCACAGGGCTCTCAGTTGGGATAAAAATTCAAGGATGGTTTGTAAACACAGGCATGCTAAATCAAATAAACAACCTCCAGTTCACCTGAAATTGAAACCAAAACTCTACATTCTTAACCTTTAATATATCAGGCAGTTATAATATTTATCCACCTTTTTACAAAGGTAGTAACTCATTCTAGGGAATAGTTTTACCATCAGCAGAAATGTATTGCCTTGATGAAGTGGCCTTTTGTAAAGTTTAACAGGGTTACTCAATTCACAGGAATGCCGATCCCTGACCCTACCCTCTGACCTCAAACACACTTTCAACATGCCTTAATGGATTGCAGCTGCATTAAGACCATGTTCTGCTTTCTTGCATCTTTGTAGAAACTTAATGTCAGTGTCTATGTGCGCGATCTTCTTGGAGATCCTCTCCACTTTGAGCCGGCAGTTTGCAGTGTCAATGGTAGCCATGATGTGTAAGACCATAAGACATCGGAGCTGAATTAGGCCATTCGGCTCATCGAGTATGCTCCACCATTCAGTCATGGCTGATATGTTTCTCATCCCCTTCTCCTGCCTTCTCTCCATAACCTCTTTTTTTTTTAAATATAAAATAATTTTTATTAAAGGTTTTCATAAAATATCAATAACAAAATGAGAAAGAAAAAGAACCCAACAGGGTTAAGTACAAAACACAATCTAAAAAAGCAACCCCCCCAAACCCCTCCCCCCCCCGGACCTAAATAATAAATTAACATTCACACCCCGACTTAAGACAACAGGTGTATACACCCCCTCAGACCCTTCCAGTGTAAATAACAAACAAAAATAAAGTAAACCCCCCCCCCCCCCCCCAAGCTGCTGCTGCCATTGACCAATGTCTATCGTTCTGCCAGAAAGTCTAAGAACGGTTGCCACCGCCTAAAGAACCCTTGTACCGACCCTCCCAAGGCGAATTTCACCCTCTCCAATTTAATGAACCCTGCCATATCGCTGATCCAGGATTCCACGCTTGGGGCATCGCATCTTTCCACTGAAGGAGTTGATGCTGAAACTTTGAATATATTTAAGAGGCGGCTAGATACAGCACTTGGGGAGAAGGGGATTAAAGGCTATGGGGAGAAAGCAGGATTAGGTTATTGAGTTAGATGATCAGCCATGATCGTGATGAATGGCGGAACAGGCTCGAAGGGCCAAAAGGCCTCCTCCTTCTCCTATCTTCTATGTATCATAATGCATGACCGACCGAGCAGGCTCAAAAGGGCCGAATAGCTGTCTCCTTCTCCTATTTTCTATGTTTCTGTGTTCCATTCTGCTGCTGCTGGTCCAGCTTTTTAATGCAACAGCCACTCTTTTTGAAGAATACAGATTCAAGTTTCAGTATTCCGAGCCATTCTTCTGTCCTAGTTATCAATGTCAATAAAAACAGGCTATTTAGCACAAGCTTAACAGTATTCTCAACAAGCCACAAATTGGTCCACAATTTTGAAAACTTTTTGTCAAAGATATTCTTTTTTTAAAAAAATAAGTTTTATTAAGGTTTTCATAAAATATCAATAACAAAATGAAAAAGGAACCCAAACCCCACCCCACCCCCTCCCCGAGTTGCTTCTGCCATTGACCAATGTCTGCCGTTCTGCCAAGAAGTCAAAGAACGGTTGCCACTGCCTAAAAAACCCTTGTACCGACCCTCTCAAGGCGAATTTCACCCTCTCCAACTTAATAAACCCCGCCATATCGTTGACCCAGGATTCCACGCTTGGCGGCCTCGCATCCTACCACTGAAGAAGAATCCTTCCCCGGGCTACCAGGGACGCAAAGGCCAGAATTCCAGCCTCTTTCGCCTCCTGCACTCCCGGCTCCTCTGCCACCCCAAATATTGTGAGCCCCCAGCCCGGTTTGACCCTGGATCCTACCACCCTCGACACCGTCTTCGCTACGCCCTTCCAAAATTCCTCCAGCGTTGGGCATGCCCAGAACATATGGGTGTGATTTGCTGGGCTCCCTGAGCACCTAACACACCTGTCCTCACCCCCAAAGAACCTGCTCATCCTTGTCCCGGTCATGTGTGCCCTGTGCAGCACCTTAAACTGTACGAGGCTGAGCATCGCGCACGAAGAGGAAGAGTTCACCCTCCCTAGGGCATCTGCCCACGTCCCCTCTTCGATCTCCTCTCCCAACTCCTCCTCCCACTTACCTTTCAACTCCACCACCGAGGCCTCCTCCTCCTCCATCACCTGGTAAGTTTCCGAGATCCCCCCCCACACCCCCTGGTAAGTTTCCGAGATCTCTCCCCCCCCCCCCCCCCCCCCCCCCGAGAGCACCCTGTCCTGTACTGTGTGTGGCAGTAGCCGTGGGAATTCCACCACCTGCCGTCTGGCAAACGCCCTTACCTGTAAGTACCTGAAGCTGTTCCCCGGGGGGGGAGCCCGTACTTCTCCTCCAGCTCACCCAAGCTCGCGAACTTCCCGTCCACAAACAGGTCCCCCAACTTTCGTATCCCTGCCCTGTGCCACCCAGAAAACCCTCCACCTGTTCTTCCTGGGGCGAACCGGCGGTTCCCCCGTAATGGGGTCCACGCCGAGGCCCTAACTTCCCCCTTATGCCGCCTCCACTGCCCCCAAATTTTGAGGGCCGCAACCACCACCGGGCTCGTGGGAGACCTCCTTGGAGGGCGCGGCAGCAGCGCCGGTGACAGCGCCCCCAGACTCGTACCCACACAGGACGCCGTCTCCAGCCTCTTCCATGCAGCCCCCTCCCCCTCCATCACCCACTTGCACACCATTGTCGCATTGGCGGCCCAGTAGTACCCACAGAGGTTGGGCAGCGCCAGCCCCCCCCCCTATCTCTACTCCGCTCCAGGAACACCCTTCTCACCCTCGGAGTCCTTCGCTCCCACACAAACCCCATTATACTCCTGTTAACCCGCCTGAAAAAAGCCTTCGGGATAAACACGGGGAGGCACTGGAACAGGAACAAAAACCTTGGGAGCACCGTCATTTTGATTGACTACACCCTACCCGCCAGGGACAGCGGCAGCGCGTCCCACCTCTTGAACTCCTCCTCCATTTGCTCCACCAGCCTTGTAAAGTTAAGCCTATGCAGGGCCCCCCAGCTCCTGGCCACCTGGACCCCCAAATATCTTAGTGGGAGCTCGCCAATCCCACTCTCCTGGTCCCTTACCTGAACTACGAACAGCTCGCCCTTCCCCATATTGAGCTTGTACCCCGAAAAGTCCCCGAATTCCCTAAGGATCCTCATTACCTCTGGCATTCCTCCCACCGGGTCCGCCACATACAGCAGCAGGTCGTCCGCATAAAGCGACACCCTATGCTCCTCCCCACCCCGCACCAACCCCCTCCAGTTCCTCGATTCCCTCAGTGCCATAGCCAGGGGTTCAATCACCAGTGCGAAGAGCAGGGGGGACAGGGGACACCCCTGTCTCGTCCCTCGGTGCAACCGAAAGTACTCGGACCTCCTCCTATTTGTGGCCACACTCGCCATCGGGACCTCATACAACAGCCTAACCAACCTGACAAACCCCTCCCCAAACCTCTTCAGCACCTCCCACAGGTACCCCCACTCTACCCTATCGAAGGCTTTCTCAGCGCCCATCGCCACCACCATCTCCGCCTCCCCCACCCTCGCCGGCATCATGATAACGTTCAAAAGCCTCCGCACATTCGTGTTCAACTGTCTCCTCTTCACAAACCCCGTCTGGTCTTCATGGATGATCTGCGGCACACAATCCTCGTGGCTAAGACCTTCGCCAGCACCTTGGCATCTACATTTAGCAAAGAAATCGGTCTGTAAGACCCACATTGCAGGGGATCCTTGTCCCGCTTCAGGATCAAGGAGATCAGTGCCCGGGACATCGTCGGGGTTAAAGCACGCCCCTCCCTTGCCTCATTGCAGGTCCTAACAGCGGGCCCAACAGGTCCATATATTTTTTATAGAACTCGACCGGGAAACAGTCCGGCCCCGGTGCCTTCCCCGCCTGCATGCTTCCTATCCCTTTGATCAGCTCCTCCAGCCCAATCGGGGCCCCCAGTCCCGCCACCAGTCCCTCTTCCACCTTTGGAAACCTCAATTGGTCCAGGAAGCGGCCCATCCCTCCCTCCTCCCGTGGGGGCTCAGATCGGTACAATTCCTCGTAGAAGTCCCTGAAGACCCCATTGATGCCAACCCCACTCCGCACCACGCTCCCTCCCCTGTCCTTAACTCCCCCGATCTCCCTAGCTGCGTTCCGCTTCCGAAGCTGATGCGCCAGCATCCGGCTTGCCTTTTCCCCATACTCGTAGACCGCCCACTGGGCCTTCCTCCACTGCACCTCCGCCTTCCTGGTGGTCACCAGGTCGAATTCGGCCTGGAGGCTGCGCCTCTTCCTCAACAGTCCTTCCTCAGGTTCTTCCGCATACCTCCTGTCTACCCTCACCATCTCCCCCACCAGCCTCTCCCTCTCCCCCCGCTCCTTGTGGGCCCTGATGGAGATCAGTTCTCCCCTCACCACCGCCTTCAGTGCCTCCCATACCATCCCCACTCAGACCTCCCCGTTGTCATTGGTCTCCAAGTACCTCTCTATACTTCCTCGGACCCGCTCGCTCACCTCCTCGTCCGCCAACAGCCCCACTTCCAAGCGCCACAGCGGGCGCTGTT
>NW_027308437.1:15000-107500 GCF_047496885.1 Scyliorhinus torazame
GGGATATATCAGTGTTACAGTGAGGGGTGTGGGGTATATCAGAGTGTTACAGTGAGGGGTGTGGGATATATCAGTGTTACAGTGAGGGGTGTGGGGTATATCAGAGTTACAGTGAGGGGTGTGGGGTACATCAGTGTTACAGTGAGCGTTGTGGGGTATATCAGTGTTACAGTGAGGGGTGTGGGGTATATCAGTGTTACAGTGAGGGGTGTGGGGTATATCAGTGTTACAGTGAGGGGTGTGGGGTATATCAGTGTTACAGTGAGGGGTGTGGGGTATATCAGTGTTACAGTGAGGGGTGTAGGGTATATCAGAGTTACAGTGAGGGGTGTGGGGTATATCAGTGTTACAGTGAGGGGTGTGGGGTATATCAGTGTTACAGTGAGGGGTGTGGGATATATCAGTGTTACAGTGAGGGGTGTGTGATATATCAGTGTTACAGTGAGGGGGGTGGGGTATATCAGTGTTACAGTGAGGGGTGTGGGATATATCAGTGTTACAGTGAGGGGTGTGGGGTATATCAGTGTTACAATGAGGGGTGTGGGATATATCAGTGTTACAGTGAGGGGTGTGGGATATATCAGTGTTACAGTGTGGGGTATATCAGTGTTACAGTGAGGGGTGTGGGGTATATCAGTGTTACAGTGAGGGGTGTGGGATATATCAATGTTACAGTGAGGGGTGTGGGGTATATCAGTGTTACAGTGAGGGGTGTGGGGTATATCAGTGTTACAGTGAGGGGTGTGGGGTATATCAGAGTTACAGTGAGGGGTGTGGGGATATATCAGAGTGTTACTGTGAGGGTTGTGGGGTATATCAGAGTGTTACAGTGAGGGTTGTGGGGTATATCAGTTTTACAGTGAGGGGTGTTGGGTATATCAGTGTTACAGTGAGGGGTGTGGGGTAAATCAGTGTTACAGTGAGGGGTGTGGGATATATCAGTGTTACAGTGAGGTGTGTGGGGTATATCAGTGTTACAGTGAGGGTTGTGAGGTATATCAGTGTTACAGTGAGGGGTGTGGGGTATATCAGAGTGTTACAGTGAGGGGCGTGGGGTATATAAGTGTTACAGTGAGGGGTGTGGGGTATATCAGTGTTACAGTGAGGGGTGTGGGGTATGTCAGTATTACAGTGAGGGGTGTGGGGTATATCAGTGTTACAGTGAGGGGTGTGGGGTATATCAGTGTTACAGTGAGGGGTGTGGGATATATCAGTGTTACAGTGAGGGGTGTGGGGTATATCAGTGTTACAGTGAGGGGTGTGGGGTATATCAGTGTTACAGTGAGGGGTGTGGGATATATCAGTGTTACAGTGAGGGGTGTGGGGTATATCAGTGTTACAGTGAGGGGTGTGGGATATATCAGTGTTACAGTGAGGGGTGTTGGGTATATCAGTGTTACAGTGAGGGGTGTGGGGTATATCAGTGTTACAGTGAGGGGTGTGGGGTATATCAGAGTGTTACAGTGAGGGGTGTGGGATATATCAGTGTTACAGTGAGGGGTGTGGGGTATATCAGTGTTACAATGAGGTGTGTGGGATATATCAGTGTTACAGTGAGGGGTGTGGGATATATCAGTGTTACAGTGTGGGGTATATCAGTGTTACAGTGAGGGGTGTGGGGTATATCAGTGTTACAGTGAGGGGTGTGGGATATATCAGTGTTACAGTGAGGGGTGTGGGGTATATCAGTGTTACAGTGAGGGGTGTGGGATATATCAGTGTTACAGTGAGGGGTGTGCGGTATATCAGTGTTACAGTGAGGGGTGTGGGGTATATCAGTGTTACAGTGAGGGGTGTGGGGTATATCAGAGTTACAGTGAGGGGTGTGGGGATATATCAGAGTGTTACTGTGAGGGTTGTGGGGTATATCAGAGTGTTACAGTGAGGGTTGTGGGGTATATCAGTTTTACAGTGAGGGGTGTGTGGTATATCAGTGTTACAGTGAGGGGTGTGGGGTATATCAGTGTTACAGTGAGGGGTGTGGGGTATATCAGTGTTACAGTGAGGGGTGTGGGATATATTAGAGTGTTACAGTGAGGGGTGTGGGGTATATCAGTGTTAAAGTGAGGGGTGTGGGGTATATCAGTGTTACAGTGAGGGGTGTGGGATATATCAGTGTTACAGTGAGGGGTGTGGGGTATATCAGTATTACAGTGAGGGGTTTGGGGTATATCAGTGTTGCAGTGAGGGGTGTGGGGTATATCAGTGTTACAGTGAGGGGTGTGGGATATATCAGTGTTACAGTGAGGGGTGTGGGGTATATCAGTGTTACAGTGAGGGGTGTGGGGCATATCAGTGTTACAGTGAGGGGTGTGGGATATATCAGTGTTACAGTGAGGTGTGTGGGATATATCAGTGTTACAGTGTGGGGTATACCAGTGTTACAGTGAGGGGTGTGGGATATATCAGTGTTACAGTGAGGGGTGTGGGGCATATCAGTGTTACAGTGAGGGGTGTGGGATATATCAGTGTTACAGTGAGGTGTGTGGGATATATCAGTGTTACAGTGTGGGGTATACCAGTGTTACAGTGAGGGGTGTGGGATATATCAGTGTTACAGCGAGGGGTGTGGGGTATATCAGATTGTTACAGTGAGGGATGTGGGATATATCAGAGTGTTACAGTGAGTGTTTTGGGGTATATCAGAGTGTTACAGTGAGGGATGTGGGGTATATCAGTGTTACAGTGAGGGGTGTGGTGTATATCAGTGTTACAGTGAGGGGTGTGGGGTATATCAGTGTTACAGTGAGGGGTGTCGGGTATATCAGTGTTACAGTGAGGGGTGTGGGGTATATCAGTGTTACAGTGAGGGGTGTGGGGTATATCAGTGTTACAGTGAGGGGTGTGGGGTATATCAGTGTTACAGTGAGGGGTGTCGGGTATATCAGTGTTACAGTGAGGGGTGTGGGGTATATCAGTGTTACAGTGAGGGGTGTGGGGTATATCAGTGTTACAGTGAGGGGTGTGGGATATATCAGTGTTACAGTGAGGGGTGTGTGATATATCAGTGTTACAGTGAGGGGTGTGGGGTATATCAGTGTTACAGTGAGGGGTGTGGGATATATCAGTGTTACAGTGAGGTGTGTGGGTATATCAGTGTTACAGTGAGGGGTGTGGGGTATATCAGTGTTACAGTGAGGGGTGTGGGGTATATCAGTGTTACAGTGAGGGGTGTGGGATATATCAGTGTTACAGTGAGGGGTGTGTGATATATCAGTGTTACAGTGAGGGGTGTGGGGTATATCAGTGTTACAGTGAGGGGAGTGGGATATATCAGTGTTACAGTGAGGTGTGTGGGGTATATCAGTGTTACAGTGAGGGGTGTGGGGTATATAGGTGTTACAGTGAGCGTTGTGGGGTATATCAGTGTTACAGTGAGGGGTGTGGGGTATATCAGTGTTACAGTGAGGGGTGTGGGGTATATCAGTGTTACAGTGAGGGGTGTGGGATATATCAGTGTTACAGTGAGGGGTGTGGGATATATCAGTGTTACAGTGAGGGGTGTGGGGTATATCAGTGTGTTACAGTGAGGGGTGTGGGATATATCAGTGTTACAGTGAGGGGTGTGGGGTATATCAGTGTGTTACAGTGAGGGGTGTGGGATATATCAGTGTTACAGTGAGGTGTGTGGGGTATATCAGTGTTACAGTGTGGGGTGTGGGGTATATCAGTGTTACAGTGAGGGGTGTGGGATATATCAGTGTTACAGTGAGGGGTGTGGGATATATCAGTGTTACAGTGAGGGGTGTGGGGTACATCAGTGTTACAGTGAGGGGTGTGGGCTATATCAGTGTTACACTGAGGGGTGTTGGGTATATCAGTGTTACAGTGAGGGGTGTGGGGTATATCAGTGTTACAGTGAGGGGTGTGGGATATATCAGTGTTACAGTGAGGGGTGTGGGGTATATCAGTGTGTTACAGTGAGGGGTGTGAGATATATCAGTGTTACAGTGAGGGATGTGGGGTATATCAGAGTGTTACAGTGAGGGGTGTGGGATATATCAGTGTTACAGTGAGGGGTGTGGGATATATCAGTGTTACAGTGAGGGGTGTGGGGTATGTCAGTGTTACAGTGAGGGGTGTGGGGTATATCAGTGTTACAGTGAGGGGTGTGGGGTATATCAGTGTTACGGTGAGGGGTGTGAGATATATCAGTGTTACAGCGAGGGATGTGGGGTATATCAGAGTGTTACAGTGAGGGGTGTGGGGTATATCAGTGTTACAGTGAGGGGTGTGGGGTATATCAGTGTTACAGTGAGGGGTGTGGGATATATCAGTGTTACAGTGAGGGGTGTGGGATATATCAGTGTTACAGTGAGGGGTGTGGGGTATATCAGTGTGTTACAGTGAGGGGTGTGGGATATATCAGTGTTACAGTGAGGGGTGTGGGGTATATCAGAGTGTTACAGTGAGGGGTGTGGGATATATCAGTGTTACAGTGAGGGGTGTGGGATATATCAGTGTTACAGTGAGGGGTGTGGGGTATATCAGTGTTACAGTGAGGGGTGTGGGGTATATCAGTGTTACAGTGAGGGGTGTGGGGTATATCAGTGTTACAGTGAGGGGTGTGGCATATATCAGTGTTACAGCGAGGGGTGTGGGGTATATCAGAGTGTTACAGTGAGGGGTGTGGGGTATATCAGTGTTACAGTGAGGGGTGTGGGGTATATCAGAGTGTTACAGTGAGGGGTGTGGGGTATATCAGTGTTACAGTGAGGGGTGTGGGATATATCAGTGTTACAGTGAGGGGTGTGGGATATATCAGTGTTATAGTGAGGGGTGTGGGATATATCAGTGTTACAGTGAGGGGTGTGGGGGAATCAGTATTACAGTGAGGGGTGTGGGGTATATCAGTGTTACAGTGAGGGGTTTGGGGTATATCAGTGTTACAGTGAGGGGTGTGGGATACATCAGTGTTACAGTGAGGGGTGTGGGGTATATCAGTGTTACAGTGAGGGGTGTGGGGTATATGAGTGTTACAGTGAGGGGTGTGGGGTATATCAGGGTTACAGTGAGGGGTCTGGGGTATATCAGTGTTACAGTGAAGGGTGTGGGGTATATCAGCGTTACAGTGAGGGGTGTGGGATATATCAGTGTTACAGTGAGGGGTGTGGGATATATTAGAGTGTTACAGTGAGGGGTGTGGGGTATATCAGTCTTACAGTGAGGGGTGTGGAGTATATCAGTGTTACAGTGAGGGGTGTGGGTATATCAGAGTGTTACGGTGAGGGGTGTGGGATATATCAGTGTTACAGTGAGGGGTGTGGGGTATATCTGAGTGTTACAGTGAGGGGTGTGGGATATATCAGTGTTACAGTGAGGGGTGTGGGGTATATCAGAGTTACAGTGAGGAGTGTGGGGTATATCAGTGTTACAGTGAGGGGTGGGGGGTATATCAGTGTTACAGTGAGGGGTGTGGGATATATCAGTGTTACAGTGAGGGGTGTGGGGTATATCAGTGTTACAGTGAGGGGTGTGGGGTATATCAGTGTTACAGTGAGGGGTGTAGGGTATATCAGAGTTACAGTGAGGGGTGTGGGGTATGTCAGTATTACAGTGAGGGGTGTGGGGTATATCAGTGTTACAGTGAGGGGTGTGGGGTATATCAGTGTTACAGTGAGGGGTGTGGGATATATCAGTGTTACAGTGAGGGGTGTGGGGTATATCAGTGTTACAGTGAGGGGTGTGGGATATATCAGTGTTACAGTGAGGGGTGTGGGGTATATCAGTGTTACAGTGAGGTGTGTGGGATATATCAGTGTTACAGTGAGGGGTGTGGGGTATATCAGTGTTACAGTGAGGGGTGTGGGGTATATCAGTGTTACAGTGAGGGGTGTGGGATATATCAGTGTTACAGTGAGGGGTGTGGGGTATATCAGTGTTACAGTGAGGGGTGTGGGATACATCAGTGTTACAGTGAGGGGTGTGGGGTATATCAGTGTTACAGTGAGGGGTGTGGGGTATATCAGTGTTACAGTGAGGGGTGTGGGGTATATCAGTGTTACAGTGAGGGGTCTGGGGTATATCAGTGTTACAGTGAGGGGTGTGGGGTATATCAGTGTTACAGTGAGGGGTGTGAGGTATATCAGTGTTACAGTGAGGGGTGTGGGGTATATCAGTGTTACAGTGAGGGGTGTTGGGTATATCAGTGTTACAGTGAGGGGTGTGTGGTATATCAGTGTTACAGTGAGGGGTGTGGGGTATATCAGTGTTACAATGAGGGGTGTGGGATATATCAGTGTTACAGTGAGGGGTGTGGGATATATCAGTGTTACAGTGTGGGGTATATCAGTGTTACAGTGAGGGGTGTGGGGTATATCAGTGTTACAGTGAGGGGTGTGGGATATATCAATGTTACAGTGAGGGGTGTGGGGTATATCAGTGTTACAGTGAGGGGTGTGGGGTATATCAGTGTTACAGTGAGGGGTGTGGGGATATATCAGAGTGTTACTGTGAGGGTTGTGGGGTATATCAGAGTGTTACAGTGAGGGTTGTGGGGTATATCAGTTTTACAGTGAGGGGTGTGGGGTATATCAGAGTGTTACAGTGAGGGGTGTGGGGTATATCAGTGTTATAGTGAGGGGTGTGGGGTATATCAGTGTTACAGTGAGGGGTGTGGGATATATCAGTGTTACAGTGAGGGGTGTGGGGTATATCAGTGTTACAGTGAGGGGTGTGGGATATATCAGTGTTACAGTGAGGGGTGTGGGATATATCAGTGTTACAGTGAGGGGTGTGGGATATATCAGTGTTACAGTGAGGGGTGTGGGGTATATCAGTGTTACAGTGAGGGGTGTGGGGTATATCAGTGTTACAGTGAGGGGTGTGGGGTAAATCAGTGTTACAGTGAGGGGTGTGGGATATATCAGTGTTACAGTGAGGTGTGTGGGGTATATCAGAATGTTACAGTGAGGGGTGTGGGGTAAATCAGTGTTACAGTGAGGGGTGCGGGGTATATCAGTGTTACAGTGAGGGGTGTGGGGTATATCAGTGTTACAGTGAGGGTTGTGAGGTATATCAGTGTTACAGTGAGGGGTGTGGGGTATATCAGAGTGTTACAGTGAGGGGCGTGGGGTATATAAGTGTTACAGTGAGGGGTGTGGGGTATATCAGTGTTACAGTGAGGGGTGTGGGGTATGTCAGTATTACAGTGAGGGGTGTGGGGTATATCAGTGTTACAGTGAGGGGTGTGGGGTATATCAGTGTTACAGTGAGGGGTGTGGGATATATCAGTGTTACAGTGAGGGGTGTGGGGTATATCAGTGTTACAGTGAGGGGTGTGGGGTATATCAGTGTTACAGTGAGGGGTGTGGGATATATCAGTGTTACAGTGAGGGGTGTGGGGTATATCAGTGTTACAGTGAGGGGTGTGGGATATATCAGTGTTACAGTGAGGGGTGTTGGGTATATCAGTGTTACAGTGAGGGGTGTGTGGTATATCAGTGTTACAGTGAGGGGTGTGGGGTATATCAGTGTTACAATGAGGGGTGTGGGATATATCAGTGTTACAGTGAGGGGTGTGGGATATATCAGTGTTACAGTGTGGGGTATATCAGTGTTACAGTGAGGGGTGTGGGGTATATCAGTGTTACAGTGAGGGGTGTGGGATATATCAGTGTTACAGTGAGGGGTGTGGGGTATATCAGTGTTACAGTGAGGGGTGTGGGGTATATCAGTGTTACAGTGAGGGGTGTGGGGTATATCAGTGTTACAGTGAGGGGTGTGGGGTATATCAGTGTTACAGTGAGGGGTGTGGGGTATATCAGAGTTACAGTGAGGGGTGTGGGGATATATCAGAGTGTTACTGTGAGGGTTGTGGGGTATATCAGAGTGTTACAGTGAGGGGTGTGGGGTATATCAGTGTTACAGTGAGGTGTGTGGGGTATATCAGTTTTACAGTGAGGGGTGTGTGGTATATCAGTGTTACAGTGAGGGGTGTGGGGTATATCAGTGTTACAGTGAGGGGTGTGGGGTATATCAGTGTTACAGTGAGGGGTGTGGGATATATTAGAGTGTTACAGTGAGGGGTGTGGCGTATATCAGTGTTACAGTGAGGGGTGTGGGGTATATCAGTGTTACAGTGAGGGGTGTGGGATATATCAGTGTTACAGTGAGGGGTGTGGGGTATATCAGTATTACAGTGAGGGGTTTGGGGTATATCAGTGTTGCAGTGAGGGGTGTGGGGTATATCAGTGTTACAGTGAGGGGTGTGGGATATATCAGTGTTACAGTGAGGGGTGTGGGGTATATCAGTGTTACAGTGAGGGGTGTGGGGCATATCAGTGTTACAGTGAGGGGTGTGGGATATATCAGTGTTACAGTGAGGTGTGTGGGATATATCAGTGTTACAGTGTGGGGTATATCAGTGTTACAGTGAGGGGTGTGGGGTATATCAGTGTTACAGTTAGGGGTGTGGGGTATACCAGTGTTACAGTGAGGGGTGTGGGATATATCAGTGTTACAGTGAGGGGTGTGGGGTATATCAGAGTGTTACAGTGAGGGATGTGGGATATATCAGAGTGTTACAGTGAGTGTTTTGGGGTATATCAGAGTGTTACAGTGAGGGGTGTGGGGTATATCAGGGTTACAGTGAGGGGTGTGGGGTATATCAGTGTTACAGTGAGGGGTGTGGGGTATATCAGTGTTACAGTGAGGGGTGTGGGGTATATCAGTGTTACAGTGAGGGGTGTGGGGTATATCAGTGTTACAGTGAGGGGTGTGGGATATATCAGTGTTACAGTGATGGGTGTGGGGTATATCGGTGTTACAGTGAGGGGTGTA
This sequence comes from Scyliorhinus torazame, assembly GCF_047496885.1. Lineage (NCBI taxonomy): Eukaryota > Metazoa > Chordata > Chondrichthyes > Carcharhiniformes > Scyliorhinidae > Scyliorhinus > Scyliorhinus torazame. The sequence continues at coordinate 23,782 of NW_027308437.1, forward strand.
GGATATATCAGTGTGACAGTGAGGGGTGTGGGATATATCAGTGTTACAGTGTGGGGAAAATCAGTGTTACAGTGAGGGGTGTGGGGTATATCAATGTTACAGTGAGGGGTGTGGGATATTTCAGTGTTACAGTGAGGGGTGTGGGGTATATCAGAGTGTTACAGTGAGGGGTGTGGGATATATCAGTGTTACAGTGAGGGGTGTGGGGTATATCAGTGTTACAGTGAGGGGTGTGGGGTATATCAGTGTTACAGTGAGGGGTGTGGGATATATCAGTGTTACAGTGAGGGATGTGGGATATATCAGACTGTTACAGTGAGGGGTGTGGGGTATATCAGAGTGTTACAGTGAGGGGTGTGGGGTATATCAGTGTTACAGTGAGGGGTGTGGGGTATATCAGTGTTACAGTGAGGGGTGTGGGGTATATCAGTGTTACAGTGAGGGGTGTGGGATATATCAGTGTTACAGTGAGGGGTGTGGGGTATATCAGTGTTGCAGTGAGGGGTGTGGGGTATATCAGTGTTACAGTGAGGGGTGTGGGGTATATCAGTTTTACAGTGAGGGGTGTGGGATATATCAGTGTTACAGTGAGGGGTGTGGGATATATCAGTGTTACAGTGAGGGGTGTGGGGTATATCAGTGTTGCAGTGAGGGGTGTGGGGTATATCAGTGTTACAGTGAGGGGTGTGGGATATATCAGTGTTACAGTGAGGGGTGTGGGGTATATCAGTGTTACAGTAAGGGGTGTGGGGTATATCAGTGTTACAGTGAGGGGTGAGGGGTATTTCAGAGTTACAGTGAGGGGTGTGGGATATATCAGTGTTACAGTGAGGGGTGTGGGATATATCAGTGTTACAGTGAGGGGTGTGGGATATATCAGTGTTACAGTGAGGGGTGTGGGTTATATCAGTGTTACAGTGAGGGGTGTGGGATATATCAGTGTTACAGTGAGGGGTGTGGGATATATCAGTGTTACAGTGAGGGGTGTGGGATATATCAGTGTTACATTGAGGGGTGTGGGGTATATCAGTGTTACAGTGAGGGGTGCGGGATATATCAGTGTTACAGTGAGGGGTGTGGGGTATATCAGTGTTACAGTGAGGGGTGTGGGTTATATCAGAGTGTTACAGTGAGGGGTGTGGGGTATATCAGTGTTACAGTGAGGGGTGTGGGATATATCAGTGTTACAGTGAGGGGTGTGGGGTATATCAGAGTGTTACAGTGAGGGGTGTGGGGTATATCAGTGTTACAGTGAGGGGTGTGGGGTATATCAGTGTTACAGTGAGGGGTGTGGGATATATCAGTGTTACAGTGAGGGGTGTGGGATATATCAGTGTTACAGTGAGGGGTGTGGGATATATCGGTGTTACAGTGAGGGGTGTGGGATATATCAGTGTTACAGTGAGGGGTGTGGTGTATATCAGTGTTACAGTGAGGGGTGTGGGATATATCAGTGTTACAGTGAGGGGTGTGGGGTATATCAGTGTTACAGTGAGGGGTGTGGGGTATATCAGTGTTACAGTGAGGGGTGTGGGATATATCAGTGTTACAGTGAGGGGTGTGGGGTATATCAGTGTTACAGTGAGGGGTGTGGGACATATCAGTGTTACAGTGAGGGGTGTGGAGCATATCAGTGTTACAGTGAGGGGTGTGGGATATATCAGAGTTACAGTGAGGGGTGTGGGGTATATCAGTGTTACAGTGAGGGGTGTGGGATATATCAGTGTTACAGTGAGGGGTGTGGGATATATCAGAGTGTTACAGTGTGGGGTGTGGGGTATATCAGTGTTACAGTGAGGGGTGTGGGGTATATCGGTGTTACAGTGAGGGGTGTGGGATATATCAGTGTTACAGTGAGGGGTGTGGGGTATATCAGTGTTACAGTGCGGGGTGTGGGGTATATCGGTGTTACAGTGAGGGGTGTGGGATATATCAGTGTTACAGTGAGGAGTGTGGGGTATATCAGAGTGTTACAGTGAGGGGTGTGGGGTATATCAGAGTGTTACAGTGAGGGGTGTGGGGTATATCAGAGTGTTACAGTGAGGGGTGTGGGGTATATCAGTGTTACAGTGAGGGATGTGGGGTGTATTAGAGTGTTACAGTGAGGGGTGTGGGATATATCAGTGTGACAGTGAGGGGTGTGGGATATATCAGTGTTACAGTGTGGGGTATATCAGTGTTACAGTGAGGGGTGTGGGGTATATCAATGTTACAGTGAGGGGTGTGGGATATATCAGTGTTACAGTGAGGGGTGTGGGGTATATCAGAGTGTTACAGTGAGGGGTGTGGGATATATCAGTGTTACAGTGAGGGGTGTGGGGTATATCAGTGTTACAGTGAGGGGTGTGGGGTATATCAGTGTTACAGTGAGGGGTGTGGGATATATCAGTGTTACAGTGAGGGATGTGGGATATATCAGAGTGTTACAGTGAGGGGTGTGGGATATATCAGAGTTACAGTGAGGGGTGTGGGATATATCAGTGTTACAGTGAGGGGTGTGGGGTATATCAGTGTTACAGTGAGGGGTGTGGGATATATCAGTGTTACAGTGAGGGGTGAGGGATATATCAGTGTTACAGTGAGGGGTGTTTGGGTATATCAGTGTTACAGTGAGGGTTGTGAGGTATATCAGTGTTACAGTGAGGGGTGTGGGGTATATCAGAGTGTTACAGTGAGGGGCGTGGGGTATATAAGTGTTACAGTGAGGGGTGTGGGATATATCAGTGTTACAGTGAGTGGTGTGGGGTATATAAGTGTTACAGTGAGGGGTGTGGGGTATATAAGAGTGTTACAGTCAGGGGTGTGGGGTATATCAGTGTTACAGTGAGGGGTGTGGGGTATATCAGTGTTACAGTGAGGGGTGTGGGGTATATCAGTGTTACAGTGAGGGGTGTGGGGTAGATCAGTGTTACAGTGAGGGGTGTGGGGTATATCAGTGTTACAGTGAGGGGTGTGGGGTATATCAGAGTGTTACAGTGAGGGGTGTGGGGTATATCAGTGTTACAGTGAGGGGTGTGGGGTATATCAGTGTTACAGTGAGGGGTGTGGGATATATCAGTGTTACAGTGAGGGGTGTGGGGTATATCAGTGTTACAGTGAGGGTTGTGAGGTATATCAGTGTTACAGTGAGGGGTGTGGGGTATATCAGAGTGTTACAGTGAGGGGCGTGGGGTATATCAGTGTTACAGTGAGGGGTGTGGGATATATCAGTGTTACAGTGAGTGGTGTGGGGTATATAAGTGTTACAGTGAGGGGTGTGGGGTATATCAGAGTGTTACAGTGAGGGGTGTGGGGTATATCAGTGTTACAGTGAGGGGTGTGGGGTATATAAGTGTTACAGTGAGGGGTGTGAGGTATATCAGTGTTACAGTGAGGGGTGTGGGGTATATCAGTGTTACAGTGAGGGGTGTGGGGTATATAAGTGTTACAGTGAGGGGTGTGAGGTATATCAGTGTTACAGTGAGGGGTGTGGGGTATATCAGTGTTACAGTGAGGGGTGTGGGGTATATCAGAGTGTTACAGTGAGGGGTGTGGGATATATCAGTGTTACAGTGAGGTGTGTGGGGTATATCAGTGTTACAGTGAGGGGTGTGGGATATATCAGAGTATTACAGTGAGGGGTGTGGGGTATATCAGAGTGTCACAGTGAGGGGTGTGGGGTATATCAGTGTTACAGTGAGGGGTGTGGGGTATATCAGTGTTACAGTGAGGGGTGTGGGGTATATCAGTGTTACAGTGAGGGGTGTGGGGTATATCAATGTTACAGTGAGGGGTGTGGGATCTCTCAGTGTGTTACAGTGAGGGGTGTGGGGTATATCAATGTCACAGTGAGGGGTGTGGGATATATCAGTGTTACAGTGAGGGGTGTGGGGTATATCAGTGTTACAGTGAGGGGTGTGGGATATATCAGTGTTACAGTGAGGGGTGTGGGGTATATCAGTGTTACAGTGAGGGGTGTGGGATATATCAGTGTTACAGTGAGGGGTGTGGGATCTCTCAGTGTGTTACAGTGAGGGGTGTGGGGTATATCAATGTCACAGTGAGGGGTGTGGGATATATCAGTGTTACAGTGAGGGGTGTGGGATATATCTGTTACAGTGAGTGATGTGGGATCTCTCAGTGTGTTACAGTGAGGGGTGTGGGTTATATCAGTGTTACAGTGAGGGGTGTGGGGTATATCAGTGTTACAGTGAGGGGTGTGGGGTATATCAGTGTTACAGTGAGGGGTGTGGGGTATATCAGTGTTACAGTGAGGGGTCTGGGATATATCAGTGTTACAGTGAGGGGTGTGGGGTATATCAGTGTTACAGTGAGGGGTGTGGGGTATATAATTGTTACAGTGAGGGGTGTGAGGTTTATCAGTGTTGCAGTGAGGGGTGTGGGGTATATCAATGTTACAGTGAGGGGTGTGGGATATATCAGTGTTACAGTGAGGGGTGTGGGGTATATCAGTGTTACAGTGAGGAGTGTGGGGTATATCAGTGTTACAGTGAGGGGTGTGGGGTATATCTGTTACAGTGAGGGGTGTGGGATCTCTCAGTGTGTTACAGTGAGGGGTGTGGGGTATATCAGTGTCACAGTGAGGGGTGTGGGATATATCAGTGTTACAGTGAGGGGTGTGGGGTATATCAGTGTTACAGTGAGGGGTGTGGGGTATATCAGTGTTACAGTGAGGGGTGTGGGGTATATCAGTGTTACAGTGAGGGGTGTGGGGTATATCAGTGTTACAGTGAGGGGTGTGGGATATATCTGTTACAGTGAGGGGTGTGGGATCTCTCAGTGTGTTACAGTGAGGGGTGTGGGATATATCAGTGTTACAGTGAGGGGTGTGGGATATATCAGTGTTACAGTGAGGGGTGTGGGGTATATCAGTGTTACAGTGAGGGGTGTGGGGTATATCAGTGTGTTACAGTGAGGGGTGTGGGATATATCAGTGTTACAGTGAGGGGTGTGGGGTATATCAGAGTGTTACAGTGAGGGGTGTGGGATATATCAGTGTTACAGTGAGGGGTGTGGGATATATCAGTGTTACAGTGAGGGGTGTGGGGTATATCAGTGTTACAGTGAGGTGTGTGGGGTATATCAGTGTTACAGTGAGGGGTGTGGGGTATATCAGTGTTACAGTGAGGGGTGTGGCATATATCAGTGTTACAGCGAGGGGTGTGGGGTATATCAGAGTGTTACAGTGAGGGGTGTGGGGTATATCAGTGTTACAGTGAGGGGTGTGGGGTATATCAGAGTGTTACAGTGAGGGGTGTGGGGTATATCAGTGTTACAGTGAGGGGTGTGGGATATATCAGTGTTACAGTGAGGGGTGTGGGATATATCAGTGTTATAGTGAGGGGTGTGGGATATATCAGTGTTACAGTGAGGGGTGTGGGGGAATCAGTATTACAGTGAGGGGTGTGGGGTATATCAGTGTTACAGTGAGGGGTTTGGGGTATATCAGTGTTACAGTGAGGGGTGTGGGATACATCAGTGTTACAGTGAGGGGTGTGGGGTATATCAGTGTTACAGTGAGGGGTGTGGGGTATATGAGTGTTACAGTGAGGGGTGTGGGGTATATCAGGGTTACAGTGAGGGGTCTGGGGTATATCAGTGTTACAGTGAAGGGTGTGGGGTATATCAGCGTTACAGTGAGGGGTGTGGGATATATCAGTGTTACAGTGAGGGGTGTGGGATATATTAGAGTGTTACAGTGAGGGGTGTGGGGTATATCAGTCTTACAGTGAGGGGTGTGGAGAATATCAGTGTTACAGTGAGGGGTGTGGGTATATCAGAGTGTTACGGTGAGGGGTGTGGGATATATCAGTGTTACAGTGAGGGGTGTGGGGTATATCAGAGTGTTACAGTGAGGGGTGTGGGATATATCAGTGTTACAGTGAGGGGTGTGGGGTATATCAGAGTTACAGTGAGGAGTGTGGGGTATATCAGTGTTACAGTGAGGGGTGTGGGGTATATCAGTGTTACAGTGAGGGGTGTAGGGTATATCAGAGTTACAGTGAGGGGTGTGGGGTATGTCAGTATTACAGTGAGGGGTGTGGGGTATATCAGTGTTACAGTGAGGGGTGTGGGGTATATCAGTGTTACAGTGAGGGGTGTGGGATATATCAGTGTTACAGTGAGGGGTGTGGGGTATATCAGTGTTACAGTGAGGGGTGTGGGATATATCAGTGTTACAGTGAGGGGTGTGGGGTATATCAGTGTTACAGTGAGGTGTGTGGGATATATCAGTGTTACAGTGAGGGGTGTGGGGTATATCAGTGTTACAGTGAGGGGTGTGGGGTATATCAGTGTTACAGTGAGGGGTGTGGGATATATCAGTGTTACAGTGAGGGGTGTGGGGTATATCAGTGTTACAGTGAGGGGTGTGGGATACATCAGTGTTACAGTGAGGGGTGTTGGGTATATCAGTGTTACAGTGAGGGGTGTGTGGTATATCAGTGTTACAGTGAGGGGTGTGGGGTATATCAGTGTTACAATGAGGGGTGTGGGATATATCAGTGTTACAGTGAGGGGTGTGGGATATATCAGTGTTACAGTGTGGGGTATATCAGTGTTACAGTGAGGGGTGTGGGGTATATCAGTGTTACAGTGAGGGGTGTGGGATATATCAATGTTACAGTGAGGGGTGTGGGGTATATCAGTGTTACAGTGAGGGGTGTGGGGTATATCAGTGTTACAGTGAGGGGTGTGGGGATATATCAGAGTGTTACTGTGAGGGTTGTGGGGTATATCAGAGTGTTACAGTGAGGGTTGTGGGGTATATCAGTTTTACAGTGAGGGGTGTGGGGTATATCAGAGTGTTACAGTGAGGGGTGTGGGGTATATCAGTGTTATAGTGAGGGGTGTGGGGTATATCAGTGTTACAGTGAGGGGTGTGGGATATATCAGTGTTACAGTGAGGGGTGTGGGGTATATCAGTGTTACAGTGAGGGGTGTGGGATATATCAGTGTTACAGTGAGGGGTGTGGGATATATCAGTGTTACAGTGAGGGGTGTGGGATATATCAGTGTTACAGTGAGGGGTGTGGGGTATATCAGTGTTACAGTGAGGGGTGTGGGGTATATCAGTGTTACAGTGAGGGGTGTGGGGTAAATCAGTGTTACAGTGAGGGGTGTGGGATATATCAGTGTTACAGTGAGGTGTGTGGGGTATATCAGAATGTTACAGTGAGGGGTGTGGGGTAAATCAGTGTTACAGTGAGGGGTGCGGGGTATATCAGTGTTACAGTGAGGGGTGTGGGGTATATCAGTGTTACAGTGAGGGTTGTGAGGTATATCAGTGTTACAGTGAGGGGTGTGGGGTATATCAGAGTGTTACAGTGAGGGGCGTGGGGTATATAAGTGTTACAGTGAGGGGTGTGGGGTATATCAGTGTTACAGTGAGGGGTGTGGGGTATGTCAGTATTACAGTGAAGGGTGTGGGGTATATCAGTGTTACAGTGAGGGGTGTGGGGTATATCAGTGTTACAGTGAGGGGTGTGGGATATATCAGTGTTACAGTGAGGTGTGTGGGGTATATCAGTGTTACAGTGAGGGGTGTGGGGTATATCAGTGTTACAGTGAGGGGTGTGGGATATATCAGTGTTACAGTGAGGGGTGTGGGGTATATCAGTGTTACAGTGAGGGGTGTGGGATATATCAGTGTTACAGTGAGGGGTGTTGGGTATATCAGTGTTACAGTGAGGGGTGTGTGGTATATCAGTGTTACAGTGAGGGGTGTGGGGTATATCAGTGTTACAATGAGGGGTGTGGGATATATCAGTGTTACAGTGAGGGGTGTGGGATATATCAGTGTTACAGTGTGGGGTATATCAGTGTTACAGTGAGGGGTGTGGGGTATATCAGTGTTACAGTGAGGGGTGTGGGATATATCAGTGTTACAGTGAGGGGTGTGGGGTATATCAGTGTTACAGTGAGGGGTGTGGGGTATATCAGTGTTACAGTGAGGGGTGTGGGGTATATCAGTGTTACAGTGAGGGGTGTGGGGTATATCAGTGTTACAGTGAGGGGTGTGGGGTATATCAGAGTTACAGTGAGGGGTGTGGGGATATATCAGAGTGTTACTGTGAGGGTTGTGGGGTATATCAGAGTGTTACAGTGAGGGGTGTGGGGTATATCAGTGTTACAGTGAGGTGTGTGGGGTATATCAGTTTTACAGTGAGGGGTGTGTGGTATATCAGTGTTACAGTGAGGGGTGTGGGGTATATCAGTGTTACAGTGAGGGGTGTGGGGTATATCAGTGTTACAGTGAGGGGTGTGGGATATATTAGAGTGTTACAGTGAGGGGTGTGGGGTATATCAGTGTTACAGTGAGGGGTGTGGGGTATATCAGTGTTACAGTGAGGGGTGTGGGATATATCAGTGTTACAGTGAGGGGTGTGGGGTATATCAGTATTACAGTGAGGGGTTTGGGGTATATCAGTGTTGCAGTGAGGGGTGTGGGGTATATCAGTGTTACAGTGAGGGGTGTGGGATATATCAGTGTTACAGTGAGGGGTGTGGGGTATATCAGTGTTACAGTGAGGGGTGTGGGGCATATCAGTGTTACAGTGAGGGGTGTGGGATATATCAGTGTTACAGTGAGGTGTGTGGGATATATCAGTGTTACAGTGTGGGGTATATCAGTGTTACAGTGAGGGGTGTGGGGTATATCAGTGTTACAGTTAGGGGTGTGGGGTATACCAGTGTTACAGTGAGGGGTGTGGGATATATCAGTGTTACAGTGAGGGGTGTGGGGTATATCAGAGTGTTACAGTGAGGGATGTGGGATATATCAGAGTGTTACAGTGAGTGTTTTGGGGTATATCAGAGTGTTACAGTGAGGGGTGTGGGGTATATCAGGGTTACAGTGAGGGGTGTGGGGTATATCAGTGTTACAGTGAGGGGTGTGGGGTATATCAGTGTTACAGTGAGGGGTGTGGGGTATATCAGTGTTACAGTGAGGGGTGTGGGGTATATCAGTGTTACAGTGAGGGGTGTGGGATATATCAGTGTTACAGTGATGGGTGTGGGGTATATCGGTGTTACAGTGAGGGGTGTAGGATATATCAGTGTGACAGTGAGGGGTGTGGGATATATCAGTGTTACAGTGTGGGGTATATCAGTGTTACAGTGAGGGGTGTGGGGTATATCAATGTTACAGTGAGGGGTGTGGGATATTTCAGTGTTACAGTGAGGGGTGTGGGGTATATCAGAGTGTTACAGTGAGGGGTGTGGGATATATCAGTGTTACAGTGAGGGGTGTGGGGTATATCAGTGTTACAGTGAGGGGTGTGGGGTATATCAGTGTTACAGTGAGGGGTGTGGGATATATCAGTGTTACAGTGAGGGATGTGGGATATATCAGACTGTTACAGTGAGGGGTGTGGGGTATATCAGAGTGTTACAGTGAGGGGTGTGGGGTATATCAGTGTTACAGTGAGGAGTGTGGGGTATATCAGTGTTACAGTGAGGGGTGTGGGGTATATCAGTGTTACAGTGAGGGGTGTGGGATATATCAGTGTTACAGTGAGGGGTGTGGGGTATATCAGTGTTGCAGTGAGGGGTGTGGGGTATATCAGTGTTACAGTGAGGGGTGTGGGGTATATCAGTTTTACAGTGAGGGGTGTGGGATATATCAGTGTTACAGTGAGGGGTGTGGGATATATCAGTGTTACAGTGAGGGGTGTGGGGTATATCAGTGTTGCAGTGAGGGGTGTGGGGTATATCAGTGTTACAGTGAGGGGTGTGGGATATATCAGTGTTACAGTGAGGGGTGTGGGGTATATCAGTGTTACAGTAAGGGGTGTGGGGTATATCAGTGTTACAGTGAGGGGTGAGGGGTATTTCAGAGTTACAGTGAGGGGTGTGGGATATATCAGTGTTACAGTGAGGGGTGTGGGATATATCAGTGTTACAGTGAGGGGTGTGGGATATATCAGTGTTACAGTGAGGGGTGTGGGTTATATCAGTGTTACAGTGAGGGGTGTGGGATATATCAGTGTTACAGTGAGGGGTGTGGGATATATCAGTGTTACAGTGAGGGGTGTGGGATATATCAGTGTTACATTGAGGGGTGTGGGGTATATCAGTGTTACAGTGAGGGGTGCGGGATATATCAGTGTTACAGTGAGGGGTGTGGGGTATATCAGTGTTACAGTGAGGGGTGTGGGTTATATCAGAGTGTTACAGTGAGGGGTGTGGGGTATATCAGTGTTACAGTGAGGGGTGTGGGATATATCAGTGTTACAGTGAGGGGTGTAGGATATATCAGTGTGACAGTGAGGGGTGTGGGATATATCAGTGTTACAGTGTGGGGTATATCAGTGTTACAGTGAGGGGTGTGGGGTATATCAATGTTACAGTGAGGGGTGTGGGATATTTCAGTGTTACAGTGAGGGGTGTGGGGTATATCAGAGTGTTACAGTGAGGGGTGTGGGATATATCAGTGTTACAGTGAGGGGTGTGGGGTATATCAGTGTTACAGTGAGGGGTGTGGGGTATATCAGTGTTACAGTGAGGGGTGTGGGATATATCAGTGTTACAGTGAGGGATGTGGGATATATCAGACTGTTACAGTGAGGGGTGTGGGGTATATCAGAGTGTTACAGTGAGGGGTGTGGGGTATATCAGTGTTACAGTGAGGAGTGTGGGGTATATCAGTGTTACAGTGAGGGGTGTGGGGTATATCAGTGTTACAGTGAGGGGTGTGGGATATATCAGTGTTACAGTGAGGGGTGTGGGGTATATCAGTGTTGCAGTGAGGGGTGTGGGGTATATCAGTGTTACAGTGAGGGGTGTGGGGTATATCAGTTTTACAGTGAGGGGTGTGGGATATATCAGTGTTACAGTGAGGGGTGTGGGATATATCAGTGTTACAGTGAGGGGTGTGGGGTATATCAGTGTTGCAGTGAGGGGTGTGGGGTATATCAGTGTTACAGTGAGGGGTGTGGGATATATCAGTGTTACAGTGAGGGGTGTGGGGTATATCAGTGTTACAGTAAGGGGTGTGGGGTATATCAGTGTTACAGTGAGGGGTGAGGGGTATTTCAGAGTTACAGTGAGGGGTGTGGGATATATCAGTGTTACAGTGAGGGGTGTGGGATATATCAGTGTTACAGTGAGGGGTGTGGGATATATCAGTGTTACAGTGAGGGGTGTGGGTTATATCAGTGTTACAGTGAGGGGTGTGGGATATATCAGTGTTACAGTGAGGGGTGTGGGATATATCAGTGTTACAGTGAGGGGTGTGGGATATATCAGTGTTACATTGAGGGGTGTGGGGTATATCAGTGTTACAGTGAGGGGTGCGGGATATATCAGTGTTACAGTGAGGGGTGTGGGGTATATCAGTGTTACAGTGAGGGGTGTGGGTTATATCAGAGTGTTACAGTGAGGGGTGTGGGGTATATCAGTGTTACAGTGAGGGGTGTGGGATATATCAGTGTTACAGTGAGGGGTGTGGGGTATATCAGAGTGTTACAGTGAGGGGTGTGGGGTATATCAGTGTTACAGTGAGGGGTGTGGGGTATATCAGTGTTACAGTGAGGGGTGTGGGATATATCAGTGTTACAGTGAGGGGTGTGGGATATATCAGTGTTACAGTGAGGGGTGTGGGATATATCGGTGTTACAGTGAGGGGTGTGGGATATATCAGTGTTACAGTGAGGGGTGTGGTGTATATCAGTGTTACAGTGAGGGGTGTGGGATATATCAGTGTTACAGTGAGGGGTGTGGGGTATATCAGTGTTACAGTGAGGGGTGTGGGGTATATCAGTGTTACAGTGAGGGGTGTGGGATATATCAGTGTTACAGTGAGGGGTGTGGGGTATATCAGTGTTACAGTGAGGGGTGTGGGACATATCAGTGTTACAGTGAGGGGTGTGGAGCATATCAGTGTTACAGTGAGGGGTGTGGGATATATCAGAGTTACAGTGAGGGGTGTGGGGTATATCAGTGTTACAGTGAGGGGTGTGGGATATATCAGTGTTACAGTGAGGGGTGTGGGATATATCAGAGTGTTACAGTGTGGGGTGTGGGGTATATCAGTGTTACAGTGAGGGGTGTGGGGTATATCGGTGTTACAGTGAGGGGTGTGGGATATATCAGTGTTACAGTGAGGGGTGTGGGGTATATCAGTGTTACAGTGCGGGGTGTGGGGTATATCGGTGTTACAGTGAGGGGTGTGGGATATATCAGTGTTACAGTGAGGAGTGTGGGGTATATCAGAGTGTTACAGTGAGGGGTGTGGGGTATATCAGAGTGTTACAGTGAGGGGTGTGGGGTATATCAGAGTGTTACAGTGAGGGGTGTGGGGTATATCAGTGTTACAGTGAGGGATGTGGGGTGTATTAGAGTGTTACAGTGAGGGGTGTGGGATATATCAGTGTGACAGTGAGGGGTGTGGGATATATCAGTGTTACAGTGTGGGGTATATCAGTGTTACAGTGAGGGGTGTGGGGTATATCAATGTTACAGTGAGGGGTGTGGGATATATCAGTGTTACAGTGAGGGGTGTGGGGTATATCAGAGTGTTACAGTGAGGGGTGTGGGATATATCAGTGTTACAGTGAGGGGTGTGGGGTATATCAGTGTTACAGTGAGGGGTGTGGGGTATATCAGTGTTACAGTGAGGGGTGTGGGATATATCAGTGTTACAGTGAGGGATGTGGGATATATCAGAGTGTTACAGTGAGGGGTGTGGGATATATCAGAGTTACAGTGAGGGGTGTGGGATATATCAGTGTTACAGTGAGGGGTGTGGGGTATATCAGTGTTACAGTGAGGGGTGTGGGATATATCAGTGTTACAGTGAGGGGTGAGGGATATATCAGTGTTACAGTGAGGGGTGTTTGGGTATATCAGTGTTACAGTGAGGGTTGTGAGGTATATCAGTGTTACAGTGAGGGGTGTGGGGTATATCAGAGTGTTACAGTGAGGGGCGTGGGGTATATAAGTGTTACAGTGAGGGGTGTGGGATATATCAGTGTTACAGTGAGTGGTGTGGGGTATATAAGTGTTACAGTGAGGGGTGTGGGGTATATAAGAGTGTTACAGTCAGGGGTGTGGGGTATATCAGTGTTACAGTGAGGGGTGTGGGGTATATCAGTGTTACAGTGAGGGGTGTGGGGTATATCAGTGTTACAGTGAGGGGTGTGGGGTAGATCAGTGTTACAGTGAGGGGTGTGGGGTATATCAGTGTTACAGTGAGGGGTGTGGGGTATATCAGAGTGTTACAGTGAGGGGTGTGGGGTATATCAGTGTTACAGTGAGGGGTGTGGGGTATATCAGTGTTACAGTGAGGGGTGTGGGATATATCAGTGTTACAGTGAGGGGTGTGGGGTATATCAGTGTTACAGTGAGGGTTGTGAGGTATATCAGTGTTACAGTGAGGGGTGTGGGGTATATCAGAGTGTTACAGTGAGGGGCGTGGGGTATATCAGTGTTACAGTGAGGGGTGTGGGATATATCAGTGTTACAGTGAGTGGTGTGGGGTATATAAGTGTTACAGTGAGGGGTGTGGGGTATATCAGAGTGTTACAGTGAGGGGTGTGGGGTATATCAGTGTTACAGTGAGGGGTGTGGGGTATATAAGTGTTACAGTGAGGGGTGTGAGGTATATCAGTGTTACAGTGAGGGGTGTGGGGTATATCAGTGTTACAGTGAGGGGTGTGGGGTATATAAGTGTTACAGTGAGGGGTGTGAGGTATATCAGTGTTACAGTGAGGGGTGTGGGGTATATCAGTGTTACAGTGAGGGGTGTGGGGTATATCAGAGTGTTACAGTGAGGGGTGTGGGATATATCAGTGTTACAGTGAGGTGTGTGGGGTATATCAGTGTTACAGTGAGGGGTGTGGGATATATCAGAGTATTACAGTGAGGGGTGTGGGGTATATCAGAGTGTCACAGTGAGGGGTGTGGGGTATATCAGTGTTACAGTGAGGGGTGTGGGGTATATCAGTGTTACAGTGAGGGGTGTGGGGTATATCAGTGTTACAGTGAGGGGTGTGGGGTATATCAATGTTACAGTGAGGGGTGTGGGATCTCTCAGTGTGTTACAGTGAGGGGTGTGGGGTATATCAATGTCACAGTGAGGGGTGTGGGATATATCAGTGTTACAGTGAGGGGTGTGGGGTATATCAGTGTTACAGTGAGGGGTGTGGGATATATCAGTGTTACAGTGAGGGGTGTGGGGTATATCAGTGTTACAGTGAGGGGTGTGGGATATATCAGTGTTACAGTGAGGGGTGTGGGATCTCTCAGTGTGTTACAGTGAGGGGTGTGGGGTATATCAATGTCACAGTGAGGGGTGTGGGATATATCAGTGTTACAGTGAGGGGTGTGGGATATATCTGTTACAGTGAGTGATGTGGGATCTCTCAGTGTGTTACAGTGAGGGGTGTGGGTTATATCAGTGTTACAGTGAGGGGTGTGGGGTATATCAGTGTTACAGTGAGGGGTGTGGGGTATATCAGTGTTACAGTGAGGGGTGTGGGGTATATCAGTGTTACAGTGAGGGGTCTGGGATATATCAGTGTTACAGTGAGGGGTGTGGGGTATATCAGTGTTACAGTGAGGGGTGTGGGGTATATAATTGTTACAGTGAGGGGTGTGAGGTTTATCAGTGTTACAGTGAGGGGTGTGGGGTATATCAATGTTACAGTGAGGGGTGTGGGATATATCAGTGTTACAGTGAGGGGTGTGGGGTATATCAGTGTTACAGTGAGGAGTGTGGGGTATATCAGTGTTACAGTGAGGGGTGTGGGGTATATCTGTTACAGTGAGGGGTGTGGGATCTCTCAGTGTGTTACAGTGAGGGGTGTGGGGTATATCAGTGTCACAGTGAGGGGTGTGGGATATATCAGTGTTACAGTGAGGGGTGTGGGGTATATCAGTGTTACAGTGAGGGGTGTGGGGTATATCAGTGTTACAGTGAGGGGTGTGGGGTATATCAGTGTTACAGTGAGGGGTGTGGGGTATATCAGTGTTACAGTGAGGGGTGTGGGATATATCTGTTACAGTGAGGGGTGTGGGATCTCTCAGTGTGTTACAGTGAGGGCTGTGGGGTATATCAGTGTTACAGTGAGGGGTGTGGTGCATATCAGTGTTACAGTGAGGGGTGTGGGGTTTATCAATGTTACAGTGAGGGGTGTGGGGTATATCAGTGTTACAGTGAGGGGTGTGGGGTATATCAGTGTTACAGTGAGGGGTGTGGGGTATATCAGTGTTACAGTGAGGGGTGTGGTGTATATCAGAGTGTTACAGTGAGGGGTGTGGGATATATCAGTGTTACAGT
The DNA here is from genome assembly GCF_047496885.1 of Scyliorhinus torazame. Lineage (NCBI taxonomy): Eukaryota > Metazoa > Chordata > Chondrichthyes > Carcharhiniformes > Scyliorhinidae > Scyliorhinus > Scyliorhinus torazame. Next base: position 39,062 of record NW_027308437.1, read on the forward strand.
GAGGGGTGTGGGGTATATCAGTGTTACAGTGAGGGGTGTGGGATATATCAGTGTTACAGTGAGGGGTGTGGGATATATCATTGTTACAGTGAGGGGTGTGGGGTATATCAGTGTTACAGTGAGGGGTGTGGGATATATCAGTGTTACAGTGAGGGGTGTGGGATATATCAGTGTTACAGTGAGGGGAGTGGGGTATATCAGTGTTACAGTGAGGGGTGTGGGGTATATCAGTGTTACAGTGAGGGGTGTGGGGTATATCAGTGTTACAGTGAGGGGTGTGGGATATATCAGAGTGTTACAGTGAGGGGTGTGGGATATATCAGTGTTACAGTGAGGGGTGTGGGATAGATCAGTGTTACAGTGAGGGGTGTGGGGTATATCAGTGTTACAGTGAGGGGTGTGGGATATATCAGTGTTACAGTGAGGGGTGTGAGATATATCAGTGTTACAGTGAGGGGTGTGGGGTATATCATTGTTACAGTGAGGGGTGTGGGGTATATCAGTGTTACAGTGAGGGGTGTGGGGTATATCAGTGTTACAGTGAGGGGTGTGGGATATATCAGTGTTACAGTGAGGGGTGTGGTGTGTAGCAGTGTTACAGTGAGGGGTGTGGGGTATATCAGAGTGTTACAGTGAGGGGTGTGGGGTGTATCAGTGTTACAGTGAGAGGTGTGGGATATATCAGTGTTACAGTGAGGGGTGTGGGGTATATCAGTGTTACAGTGAGGGGTGTGGGTATATCAGTGTTACAGTGAGGAGTGTGGGATATATCAGTGTTACAGTGAGGGGTGTGGGATATATCAGTGTTACGGTGAGGGGTGTGGGGTATATCAGTGTTACAGTGAGGGGTGTGGGATATATCAGTGTTACAGTGAGGGGTGTGGGGTATATCAGTGTTACAGTGAGGGGTGTGGGATATATCAGTGTTACAGTGAGGGGTATGGGATATATCAGTGTTACAGTGAGGGGTGTGGGGTATATCAGTGTTACAGTGAGGGGTGTGGGGTATATCAGTGTTACAGTGAGGGGTGTGGGGTATATCAGTGTTACAGTGAGGGGTGTGGGATATATCAGTGTTACAGTGTGGGGTGTGGGGTATATCAGTGTTACAGTGAGGGGTGTAGGGTATATCAGTGTTACAGTGAGGGGTGTGGGGTATATCAGTGTTACAGTGAGGGGTGTGGGGTATATCAGTGTTACAGTGAGGTGTGTGGGGTATATCAGTGTTACAGTGAGGGGTGTGGGATATATCAGTGTTACAGTGAGGGGTGTGGGGTATATCAGTGTTACAGTGAGGGGTGTGGGGTATATCAGTGTTACAGTGAGGGGTGTGGGATATATCAGTGTTACAGTGAGGGGTGTGGGGTATATCAGTGTTACAGTGAGGGGTGTAGGGTATATCAGTGTTACAGTGAGGGGTGTGGGGTATATCAGTGTTACAGTGAGGGGTGTGGGATATATCAGTGTTACAGTGAGGGGTGTGGGGTATATCAGTGTTACAGTGAGGTGTGTGGGGTATATCAGAGTGTTACAGTGAGGGGTGTGGGGTATATCAGTGTTACAGTGCGGGGTGTGGGGTATATCAGTGTTACAGTGAGGGGTGTGGGATATATCAGCGTTACAGTGAGGGGTGTGGGGTATATCAGTGTTACAGTGAGGGGTGTGGGGTAAATCAGTGTTACAGTGAGGGGTGTGGGATATATCAGTGTTACAGTGAGGGGTGTGGGATATATCAGTGTTACAGTGAGGTGTGTGGGGTATATCAGTGTTACAGTGAGGGATGTGGGATATATCAGAGTATTACAGTGAGGGGTGTGGGGTATATCAGAGTGTCACAGTGAGGGGTGTGGTGTATTTTAGTGTTACAGTGAGGGGTGTGGGGTATATCAGTGTTACAGTGAGGGGTGTGGGATATATCAGTGTTACAGTGAGGGGTGTGGGGTATATCAGTGTTACAGTGAGGGGTGTGGGGTATATCAGTGTTACAGTGAGGGGTGTGGGGTATATCAGTGTTACAGTGAGGGGTGTGGGGTATATCAATGTTACAGTGAGGGTTGTGGGATCTCTCAGTGTGTTACAGTGAGGGGTGTGGGGTATATCAGTGTCACAGTGAGGGGTGTGGGATATATCAGTGTTACAGTGAGGGGTGTGGGATATATCTGTTACAGTGAGGGGTGTGGGATCTCTCAGTGTGTTACAGTGAGGGGTGTGTGGTATATCAGTGTTACAGTGAGGGGTGTGGGGTATATCAGTGTTACAGTGAGGGGTGTGGGGTATATCAGTGTTACAGTGAGGGGTGTGGTGTATATCAGTGTTACAGTGAGGGGTCTGGGATATATCAGTGTTACAGTGAGGGGTGTGGGGTATATCAGTGTTACAGTGAGGGGTGTGGGGTATATAATTGTTACAGTGAGGGGTGTGAGGTATATCAGTGTTACAGTGAGTGGTGTGGGGTATTTCAATGTTACAGTGAGGGGTGTGGGATATATCAGTGTTACAGTGAGGGGTGTGGGGTATATCAGTGTTACAGTGAGGGGTGTGGGATATATCAGAGTGTTACAGTGAGGGGTGTGGGATATATCAGAGTGTTACAGTGAGTGGTGTGGGGTATATCAGTGTTACAGTGAGGGGTGTGGGTATATCAGTGTTACAATGAGGGGTGTGGGGTATATCAGTGTTACAGTGAGAGGGTGTGGGGTGTATCAGAGTGTTACAGTGAGGGGTGTGGGGTATATCAGTGTTACAGTGAGGGGTGTGGGATATATCAGAGTGTTACAGTGAGGGGTGTGGGGTATATCAGTGTTACAGTGAGGGGTGTGGGGTATGTCAGTATTACAGTGAGGGGTGTGGGGTATATCAGTGTTACAGTGAGGGGTGTGGGGTATGTCAGTATTACAGTGAGGGGTGTGGGGTATATCAGTGTTACAGTGAGGGGTGTGGGGTATATCAGTGTTACAGTGAGGGATGTGGATATATCAGTGTTACAGTGAGGGGTGTGGGGTATATCAGAGTGTTACAGTGAGCGGTGTGGGATATATCAGTGTTACAGTGAGGGGTGTGGGATATATAAGTGTTACAGTGAGGGGTGTGGGGTATATCAGTGTTACAGTGAGGGGTGTGGGGTATATCAGAGTGTTACAGTGAGGGGTGTGGGGTATATCAGTGTTACAGTGAGGGGTGTGGGATATATCAGTGTTACAGTGAGGGGTGTAGGGTATATCAGTTTTACAGTGAGGGGTGTGGGATATATCAGAGTGTTACAGTGAGGGGTGTGGGATATATCAGTGTTACAGTGAGGGGTGTGGGATATATCAGTGTTACAGTGAGGGGTGTTGGGTATATCAGTGTTACAGTGAGGGGTGTGCGATATATCAGAGTGTTACAGTGAGGAGTGTGGGATATATCAGTGTTACAGTGAGGGGTGTGGGATATATCAGTGTTACAGTGAGGGGTGTGGGATGTATCAGTGTTACAGTGAGCGGTGTGAGGTATATCAGTGTTACAGTGAGGAGTGTGGGGAATATCAGAGTGTTACAGTGAGGGGTGTGGGATATATCAGTGTTACAGTGAGGGGTGTGGGGTATATCAGTGTTACAGTGAGGGGTGTGGGATATATCAGTGTTACAGTGAGGGGTGTGGGATATATCAGTGTTACAGTGAGGGGTGTCGGGTATATCAGTGTTACAGTGAGGGATGTGGGATATATCAGTGTTACAGTGAGGGGTGTGGGTATATCAGAGTGTTACAGTGAGGGGTGTGGGGTATATCAGTGTTACAGTGAGGGGTGTGGGATATATCAGAGTGTTACAGTGAGGGGTGTGGGTATATAAGAGTGTTACAGTGAGGGGTGTGGGGTATATCAGTGTTACAGTGAGGGGTGTGGGATATATCAGAGTGTTACAGTGAGGGGTGTGGGTATATCAGTGTTACAGTGAGGGGTGTGGGATATATCAGTGTTACAGTGAGGGGTGTGGGGTGTATCAGAGTGTTACAGTGAGGGGTGTGGGATATATCAGAGTGTTACAGTGAGGGGTGTGGGGTATATCAGTGTTACAGTGAGGGGTGTGGGGTATGTCAGTATTACAGTGAGGGGTGTGGGGTATATCAGTGTTACAGTGAGGGGTGTGGGGTATGTCAGTATTACAGTGAGGGGTGTGGGGTATATCAGTGTTACAGTGAGGGGTGTGGGGTATATCAGTGTTACAGTGAGGGATGTGGATATATCAGTGTTACAGTGAGGGGTGTGGGGTATATCAGAGTGTTACAGTGAGGGGTGTGGGATATATCAGTGTTACAGTGAGGGGTGTGGGATATATCAGTGTTATAGTGAGGGGTGTGGGGTATATCAGTGTTACAGTGAGGGGTGTGGGGTATATCAGAGTGTTACAGTGAGGGGTGTGGGGTATATTAATGTTACAGTGAGGGGTGTGGGATATATCAGTGTTATAGTGAGGGGTGTGGGGTATATCAGTGTTACAGTGAGGGGTGTGGGGTATATCAGAGTGTTACAGTGAGGGGTGTGGGGTATATCAGTGTTACAGTGAGGGGTGTGGGATATATCAGTGTTACAGTGAGGGGTGTAGGGTATATCAGTGTTACAGTGAGGGGTGTGGGATATATCAGAGTGTTACAGTGAGGGGTGTGGGATATATCAGTGTTACAGTGAGGGGTGTGGGATATATCAGTGTTACAGTGAGGGGTGTTGGGTATATCAGTGTTACAGTGAGGGGTGTGGGATATATCAGTGTGTTACAGTGAGGGGTGTGGGGTATATCAGTGTTACAGTGAGGGGTGTGGGATATATCAGTGTTACAGTGAGGGGTGTGGGATATATCAGTGTTACAGTGAGGGGTGTCGGGTATATCAGTGTTACAGTGAGGGATGTGGGATATATCAGTGTTACAGTGAGGGGTGTGGGTATATCAGAGTGTTACAGTGAGGGGTGTGGGGTATATCAGTGTTACAGTGAGGGGTGTGGGATATATCAGAGTGTTACAGTGAGGGGTGTGGGTATATCAGTGTTACAGTGAGGGGTGTGGGATATATCAGTGTTACAGTGAGGGGTGTGGGGTGTATCAGAGTGTTACAGTGAGGGGTGTGGGATATATCAGAGTGTTACAGTGAGGGGTGTGGGGTATATCAGTGTTACAGTGAGGGGTGTGGGGTATGTCAGTATTACAGTGAGGGGTGTGGGGTATATCAATGTTACAGTGAGGGGTGTGGGGTATGTCAGCATTACAGTGAGGGGTGTGGGGTATATCAGTGTTACAGTGAGGGGTGTGGGGTATATCAGTGTTACAGTGAGGGATGTGGATATATCAGTGTTACAGTGAGGGGTGTGGGGTATATCAGAGTGTTACAGTGAGGGGTGTGGGATATATCAGTGTTACAGTGAGGGGTGTGGGATATATCAGTGTTACAGTGAGGGGTGTGGGGTATATCAGTGTTACAGTGAGGGGTGTGGGGTATATCAGAGTGTTACAGTGAGGGGTGTGGGGTATATCAGTGTTACAGTGAGGGGTGTGGGATATATCAGTGTTACAGTGAGGGGTGTAGGGTATATCAGTGATACAGTGAGGGGTGTGGGATATATCAGAGTGTTACAGTGAGGGGTGTGGGATATATCAGTGTTACAGTGAGGGGTGTGGGGTATATCAGTGTTACAGTGAGGGGTGTGGGATATATCAGTGTTACAGTGAGGGGTGTGGGGTATATCAGAGTGTTACAGTGAGGGGTGTGGGGTATATCAGTGTTACAGTGAGGGTTGTGGGATATATCCGTGTTACAGTGAGGGGTGTGGGGTATATCAGTGTTACAGTGAGGGGTGTGGGATATATCAGAGTGTTACAGTGAGGGGTGTGGGGTATATCAGTGTTACAGTGAGGGGTGTGGGATATATCAGTGTTACAGTGAGGGGTGTGGGGTATATCAGAGTGTTACAGTGAGGGGTGTGGGATATATCAGTGTTACAGTGAGGGGTGTGGGGTATATCAGTGTTACAGTGAGGGGTGTGGGATATATCAGTGTTACAGTGAGGGGTGTGGTGTATATCAGAGTTTATACAGTGAGGGGTGTGGGGTATATCAGTGTTACAGTGAGGGGTGTGGGGTATATCAGTGTTACAGTGAGGGGTGTGGGGTATATCAGTGTTACAGTGAGGGGTGTGGGGTATATCAGTGTTACAGTGAGGGGTGTGGGATATATCAGTGTTACAGTGAGGGGTGTGGGGTATATCAGTGTTACAGTGAGGGGTGTGGGGTATATCAGTGTTACAGTGAGGGATGTGGATATATCAGTGTTACAGTGAGGGGTGTGGGGTATATCAGAGTGTTACAGTGAGGGGTGTGGGATATATCAGTGTTACAGTGAGGGGTGTGGGATATATCAGTGTTACAGTGAGGGGTGTGGGGTATATCAGTGTTACAGTGAGGGGTGTGGGGTATATCAGAGTGTTACAGTGAGGGGTGTGGGGTATATCAGTGTTACAGTGAGGGGTGTGGGATATATCAGTGTTACAGTGAGGGGTGTAGGGTATATCAGTGTTACAGTGAGGGGTGTGGGATATATCAGAGTGTTACAGTGAGGGGTGTGGGATATATCAGTGTTACAGTGAGGGGTGTGGGATATATCAGTGTTACAGTGAGGGGTGTTGGGTATATCAGTGTTACAGTGAGGGGTGTGGGATATATCAGTGTGTTACAGTGAGGGGTGTGGGGTATATCAGTGTTACAGTGAGGGGTGTGGGATATATCAGTGTTACAGTGAGGGGTGTGGGATATATCAGTGTTACAGTGAGGGGTGTCGGGTATATCAGTGTTACAGTGAGGGATGTGGGATATATCAGTGTTACAGTGAGGGGTGTGGGTATATCAGAGTGTTACAGTGAGGGGTGTGGGGTATATCAGTGTTACAGTGAGGGGTGTGGGATATATCAGAGTGTTACAGTGAGGGGTGTGGGTATATCAGTGTTACAGTGAGGGGTGTGGGATATATCAGTGTTACAGTGAGGGGTGTGGGGTGTATCAGAGTGTTACAGTGAGGGGTGTGGGATATATCAGAGTGTTACAGTGAGGGGTGTGGGGTATATCAGTGTTACAGTGAGGGGTGTGGGGTATGTCAGTATTACAGTGAGGGGTGTGGGGTATATCAATGTTACAGTGAGGGGTGTGGGGTATGTCAGCATTACAGTGAGGGGTGTGGGGTATATCAGTGTTACAGTGAGGGGTGTGGGGTATATCAGTGTTACAGTGAGGGATGTGGATATATCAGTGTTACAGTGAGGGGTGTGGGGTATATCAGAGTGTTACAGTGAGGGGTGTGGGATATATCAGTGTTACAGTGAGGGGTGTGGGATATATCAGTGTTACAGTGAGGGGTGTGGGGTATATCAGTGTTACAGTGAGGGGTGTGGGGTATATCAGAGTGTTACAGTGAGGGGTGTGGGGTATATCAGTGTTACAGTGAGGGGTGTGGGATATATCAGTGTTACAGTGAGGGGTGTAGGGTATATCAGTGATACAGTGAGGGGTGTGGGATATATCAGAGTGTTACAGTGAGGGGTGTGGGATATATCAGTGTTACAGTGAGGGGTGTGGGGTATATCAGTGTTACAGTGAGGGGTGTGGGATATATCAGTGTTACAGTGAGGGGTGTGGGGTATATCAGAGTGTTACAGTGAGGGGTGTGGGGTATATCAGTGTTACAGTGAGGGTTGTGGGATATATCCGTGTTACAGTGAGGGGTGTGGGGTATATCAGTGTTACAGTGAGGGGTGTGGGATATATCAGAGTGTTACAGTGAGGGGTGTGGGGTATATCAGTGTTACAGTGAGGGGTGTGGGATATATCAGTGTTACAGTGAGGGGTGTGGGGTATATCAGAGTGTTACAGTGAGGGGTGTGGGATATATCAGTGTTACAGTGAGGGGTGTGGGGTATATCAGTGTTACAGTGAGGGGTGTGGGATATATCAGTGTTACAGTGAGGGGTGTGGTGTATATCAGAGTTTATACAGTGAGGGGTGTGGGGTATATCAGTGTTACAGTGAGGGGTGTGGGGTATATCAGTGTTACAGTGAGGGGTGTGGGGTATATCAGTGTTACAGTGAGGGGTGTGGGGTATATCAGTGTTACAGTGAGGGGTGTGGGATATATCAGTGTTACAGTGAGGGGTGTGGGGTATATCAGTGTTACAGTGAGGGGTGTGGGGTATATCAGTGTTACAGTGAGGGATGTGGATATATCAGTGTTACAGTGAGGGGTGTGGGGTATATCAGAGTGTTACAGTGAGGGGTGTGGGATATATCAGTGTTACAGTGAGGGGTGTGGGATATATCAGTGTTACAGTGAGGGGTGTGGGGTATATCAGTGTTACAGTGAGGGGTGTGGGGTATATCAGAGTGTTACAGTGAGGGGTGTGGGGTATATCAGTGTTACAGTGAGGGGTGTGGGATATATCAGTGTTACAGTGAGGGGTGTAGGGTATATCAGTGTTACAGTGAGGGGTGTGGGATATATCAGAGTGTTACAGTGAGGGGTGTGGGATATATCAGTGTTACAGTGAGGGGTGTGGGGTATATCAGTGTTACAGTGAGGGGTGTGGGATATATCAGTGTTACAGTGAGGGGTGTGGGGTATATCAGAGTGTTACAGTGAGGGGTGTGGGGTATATCAGTGTTACAGTGAGGGTTGTGGGATATATCCGTGTTACAGTGAGGGGTGTGGGGTATATCAGTGTTACAGTGAGGGGTGTGGGATATATCAGAGTGTTACAGTGAGGGGTGTGGGGTATATCAGTGTTACAGTGAGGGGTGTGGGATATATCAGTGTTACAGTGAGGGGTGTGGGTATATCAGAGTGTTACAGTGAGGGGTGTGGGATATATCAGTGTTACAGTGAGGGGTGTGGGGTATATCAGTGTTACAGTGAGGGGTGTGGGATATATCAGTGTTACAGTGAGGGGTGTGGGGTATATCAGTGTTACAGTGAGGGGTGTGGGATATATCAGTGTTACAGTGAGGGGTGTGGGGTATATCAGTGTTACAGTGAGGGGTGTGGGATATATCAGTGTTACAGTGAGGGGTGTGGGGTATATCAGTGTTACAGTGAGGGGTGTGGGATATATCAGTGTTACAGTGAGGGGTGTGGGATATATCAGTGTTACAGTGAGGGGTGTGGGCTATATCAGTGTTACAGTGAGGGTTGTGGGGTATATCAGTGTTACAGTGAGGGGTGTGGGGTATATCAGAGTGTTACAGTGAGGGGTGTGGGATATATCAGTGTTACAGTGAGGGGTGTGGGGTATATCAGTGTTACAGTGAGGGGTGTGGGATATATCAGTGTTACAGTGAGGGGTGTGGGATATATCAGTGTTACAGTGAGGTGTGTGGGGTATATCAGTGTTACAGTGAGGGGTGTGGGGTATATCAGTGTTACAGTGAGGGGCGTGGGGTATATCAGTGTTACAGTGAGGGGTGTGGGGTATATCAGAGTGTTACAGTGAGGGGTGTGGGATATATCAGAGTGTTACAGTGAGGGGTGTGGGGTATATCAGAGTGTTACAGTGAGGGGTGTGGGGTATATCAGTGTTACAGTGAGGGGTGTGGGGTATATCGGTGTTACAGTGAGGGGTGTGGGGTATATCAGTGTTACAGTGAGGGGTGTGGGGTATATCAGTGTTACAGTGAGGGGTGTGGAGTATATCAGTGTTACAGTGAGGGGTGTGGGGTATATCAGTGTTACAGTGAGGGGTGTGGGGTATATCAGTGTTACAGTGAGGGGTGTGGGGTATATCAGTGTTACAGTGAGGGGTGTGGGGTATATCAGAGTGTTACAGTGAGGGGTGTGGGGTATATCAGTGTTACAGTGAGGGGTGTGGGGTATATCAGTGTTACAGTGAGGGGTGTGGGGTATATCAGAGTGTTACAGTGAGGGGTGTGGGGTATATCAGAGTGTTACAGTGAGGGGTGTGGGGTATATCAGAGTGTTACAGTGAGGGGTGTGGGATATATCAGTGTTACAGTGAGGGGTGTGGGGTATATCAGTGTTACAGTGAGGGGTGTGGGGTATATCAGTAAAACAGTGAGGGGTGTGGGGTATATTCGTGTTACAGTGAGGGGTGTGGGATATATCAGAGTGTTACAGTGAGGGGTGTGGGGTATATCAGTGTTACAGTGAGGGGTGTGGGGTATATCAGTGTTATAGTGAGGGGTGTGGGGTATATCAGAGTGTTACAGTGAGGGGTGTGGGGTATATCAGTTTTACAGTGAGGGGTGTGGGGTATATCAGTGTTACAGTGAGGGGTATGGGGTATATCAGAGTGTTACAGTGAGGGGTGTGGGATATATCAGTGTTACAGTGAGGGGTGTGGGGTATATCAGTGTTACAGTGAGGGGTGTGGGGTATATCAGAGTGTTACAGTGAGGGGTGTGGGATATATCAGTGTTACAGTGAGGGGTGTGGGGTATATCAGTGTTACAGTGAGGGGTGTGGGGTATATCAGTGTTACAGTGAGGGGTGTGGGGTATATCAGAGTGTTACAGTGAGGGGTGTGGGGTATATCAGTGTTACAGTGAGGGGTGTGGGGTATATCAGAGTGTTACAGTGAGGGGTGTGGGATATATCAGTGTTACAGTGAGGGGTGTGGGGTATATCAGAGTGTTACAGTGAGGGGTGTGGGGTATATCAGTGTTACAGTGAGGGTTGTGGGATATATCCGTGTTACAGTGAGGGGTGTGGGGTATATCAGTGTTACAGTGAGGGGTGTGGGATATATCAGAGTGTTACAGTGAGGGGTGTGGGGTATATCAGTGTTACAGTGAGGGGTGTGGGATATATCAGTGTTACAGTGAGGGGTGTGGGGTATATCAGAGTGTTACAGTGAGGGGTGTGGGATATATCAGTGTTACAGTGAGGGGTGTGGGGTATATCAGTGTTACAGTGAGGGGTGTGGGATATATCAGTGTTACAGTGAGGGGTGTGGGGTATATCAGTGTTACAGTGAGGGGTGTGGGATATATCAGTGTTACAGTGAGGGGTGTGGGGTATATCAGTGTTACAGTGAGGGGTGTGGGATATATCAGTGTTACAGTGAGGGGTGTGGGGTATATCAGTGTTACAGTGAGGGGTGTGGGATATATCAGTGTTACAGTGAGGGGTGTGGGATATATCAGTGTTACAGTGAGGGGTGTGGGCTATATCAGTGTTACAGTGAGGGTTGTGGGGTATATCAGTGTTACAGTGAGGGGTGTGGGGTATATCAGAGTGTTACAGTGAGGGGTGTGGGATATATCAGTGTTACAGTGAGGGGTGTGGGGTATATCAGTGTTACAGTGAGGGGTGTGGGATATATCAGTGTTACAGTGAGGGGTGTGGGATATATCAGTGTTACAGTGAGGTGTGTGGGGTATATCAGTGTTACAGTGAGGGGTGTGGGGTATATCAGTGTTACAGTGAGGGGCGTGGGGTATATCAGTGTTACAGTGAGGGGTGTGGGGTATATCAGAGTGTTACAGTGAGGGGTGTGGGATATATCAGAGTGTTACAGTGAGGGGTGTGGGGTATATCAGAGTGTTACAGTGAGGGGTGTGGGGTATATCAGTGTTACAGTGAGGGGTGTGGGGTATATCGGTGTTACAGTGAGGGGTGTGGGGTATATCAGTGTTACAGTGAGGGGTGTGGGGTATATCAGTGTTACAGTGAGGGGTGTGGAGTATATCAGTGTTACAGTGAGGGGTGTGGGGTATATCAGTGTTACAGTGAGGGGTGTGGGGTATATCAGTGTTACAGTGAGGGGTGTGGGGTATATCAGTGTTACAGTGAGGGGTGTGGGGTATATCAGAGTGTTACAGTGAGGGGTGTGGGGTATATCAGTGTTACAGTGAGGGGTGTGGGGTATATCAGTGTTACAGTGAGGGGTGTGGGGTATATCAGAGTGTTACAGTGAGGGGTGTGGGGTATATCAGAGTGTTACAGTGAGGGGTGTGGGGTATATCAGAGTGTTACAGTGAGGGGTGTGGGATATATCAGTGTTACAGTGAGGGGTGTGGGGTATATCAGTGTTACAGTGAGGGGTGTGGGGTATATCAGTAAAACAGTGAGGGGTGTGGGGTATATTCGTGTTACAGTGAGGGGTGTGGGATATATCAGAGTGTTACAGTGAGGGGTGTGGGGTATATCAGTGTTACAGTGAGGGGTGTGGGGTATATCAGTGTTATAGTGAGGGGTGTGGGGTATATCAGAGTGTTACAGTGAGGGGTGTGGGGTATATCAGTTTTACAGTGAGGGGTGTGGGGTATATCAGTGTTACAGTGAGGGGTATGGGGTATATCAGAGTGTTACAGTGAGGGGTGTGGGATATATCAGTGTTACAGTGAGGGGTGTGGGGTATATCAGTGTTACAGTGAGGGGTGTGGGGTATATCAGAGTGTTACAGTGAGGGGTGTGGGATATATCAGTGTTACAGTGAGGGGTGTGGGGTATATCAGTGTTACAGTGAGGGGTGTGGGGTATATCAGTGTTACAGTGAGGGGTGTGGGGTATATCAGAGTGTTACAGTGAGGGGTGTGGGGTATATCAGTGTTACAGTGAGGGGTGTGGGGTATATCAGAGTGTTACAGTGAGGGGTGTGGGATATATCAGTGTTACAGTGAGGGGTGTGGGGTATATCAGAGTGTTACAGTGAGGGGTGTGGGGTATATCAGTGTTACAGTGAGGGGTGTGGGGTATATCAGAGTGTTACAGTGAGGGTTGTGGGATATATCAGTGTTACAGTGAGGTGTGTGGGGTATATCAGAGTGTTACAGTGAGGGGTGTGGGATATATCAGTGTTACAGTGAGGGGTGTGCGATATATCAGTGTTACAGTGAGGGGTGTGGGCATATCAGTGTTACAGTGAGGGGTGTGGGGTATATCAGTGTTACAGTGAGGGGTGTGGGTTATATCAGAGTGTTACAGTGAGGGGTGTGGGATATATCAGTGTTACAGTGAGGTGTGTGGGGTATATCAGAGTGTTACAGTGAGGGGTGTGGGATATATCAGTGTTACAGTGAGGGGTGTGGGGTATATCAGTGTTACAGTGAGGGGTGTGGGGTATATCAGTGTTACAGTGAGGGGTGTGGGATATATCAGTGTTACAGTGTGGGGTGTGGGGTATATCAGTGTTACAGTGAGGGGTGTGGGGTATATCCGAGTGTTACAGTGAGGGGTGTGGGGTATATCAGTGTTACAGTGAGGGGTGTGGGGTATATCAGTGTTACAGTGAGGGGTGTGGGGTATATCAGTGTTACAGTGAGGGGTGTGGGGTATATCAGTGTTACAGTGAGGGGTGTGGGGTATATCAGTGTTACAGTGAGGGGTGTGGGGTATATCAGTGTTACAGTGAGGGGTGTGGGGTATATCAGTGTTACAGTGAGGGGTGTGGGATATATCAGTGTTACAGTGAGGGGTGTGGGTATATCAGTGTTACAGTGAGGGGTGTGGGATATATCAGTGTTACAGTGAGGGGTGTGGGGTATATCAGTATTACAGTGAGGGGTGTGGGGTATATCAGAGTTACAGTGAGGGGTGTGGGGTATATCAGTGTCACAGTGAGGGGTGTGGGGTATATCAGTGTTACAGTGAGGGGTGTGGGGAATATCAGTGTTACAGTGAGGGGTGTGGGGTATATCAGTGTTACAGTGAGGGGTGTGGGGTATATCAGAGTGTGACAGTGAGGGGTGTGGGGTATATCAGTGTTACAGTGAGGGGTGTGGGCTATATCTGTTACAGTGAGGGGTGTGGGATCTCTCAGAGTGTTACAGTGAGGGGTGTGGGATATATCAGTGTTACAGTGAGGGGTGTGGGATATATCAGTGTTACAGTGAGGGGTGTGGGATATATCAGTGTTACAGTGAGGGGTGTGGGGTATATCAGTGTTACAGTGAGGGGTGTGGGGATATATCAGTGTTACAGTGAGGGGTGTGGGGTATATCAGTGTTACAGTGAGGGGTGTGGGGATATATCAGTGTTACAGTGAGGGGTGTGGGGTATATCAGTGTTACAGTGAGGGGTGTGGGATATATCAGTGTTACAGTGAGGGGTGTGGGGTATATCAGAGTGTTACAGTGAGGGGTGTGGGGTATATCAGTGTTACAGTGAGGGGTGTGGGGTATATCAGTGTTACAGTGAGGGGTGTGGGATATATCAGTGTTACAGTGAGGGGTGTGGGGTATATCAGAGTGTTACAGTGAGGGGTGTGGGGTATATCAGAGTCTTTCACTCTCTCGCTGTCTTTCCCTCGATCTCACGCTCCCTCTCTGCCTCTGTCACTCTCTCTCACTCTCCATCTCTTCCCCTCTGCCTCTCGCTATCTCCATCTCTCTCTCTCACGTTCCCTCACTCACTCTATCTCATATTCCCTCTCTTCGCCCTCTCTCTGCCCGTCTTTTCACACTCCCTCTCTCTCTTACACTCCCTTGCTCTCCCTTCACCTGATCTTCCCTCTCTCTCACCCGCCCTATGCCCCTCTTTTTCACGCTCCCTCACCCACCCTCTTCCACTCCCCCTCTCAAACGCTGTCCGTCTCGTTTTCCCAGCTCTCCCTCGCTCACTTTCCCTCTGTCCGCTCGCTCTCTGTCTCCTACATTCCCTCCCTCGCTTACACTCCCTCTCCATCTCACAGTCCCTCTCTGTCTCTCTCTCCCTCACAATCTCCATCTGTCCCCCTCTCTCACCATCTCCCTCTCTCCCTCGAACGCGAGGACTCTGTGCCAAACTGGTCGATCGGCACTTTTCTGTTATTTCATATTTTGATGCCGGACATGCAAATAACCATGCAGAAAATTGGACTGCACTTCCCGGGTGAATAAAACCCTAACCCTAACCCTAACCCTAACCCTAATTTATTTGTGTATCTATTGATCGATTGTAAAATAAGTTCTTGTTGCAGAATTTAAAATGTTCTCAATTCAGCCCTTGCCAACAAAAGGCTTTTTCGAGAACCGAAGTATCCTTCGTAATTCGGATAAATTGAATTCAAAACGCAGGAACAGTTTCTTAAGATAGACTGTAGACGAGTAGGTGGTAGATAGCTTCCCGGGAAAAGTGAAGAATGACTCCTGAACCAAATGATGGTCTGTAAACATGACTTTTTTAAGGGATTTGTTATCGATCTAATCAATCGATTCCTTGCATGTGTTGATTGGTTTGAGGCAATCTTTAATACCTGTGATTTCATCAGCGCTTTGACAATTTATCGTCAGAAGCATTGTTTCATTAAACTTAAAGTTAACATTAATGTTACTCTCGAAATTCTTCAGTCGGGCTTTATCGTATATTGGTATGTGACATGTGTGTGGGAGAGAGAGAGAGAGACAGAGAGAGAGAGAGAGAGAGACAGAGATAGAGAGAGATAGAGACAGAGAGAGTGAGGGAATGTGAAATGGAGAGGGTGTAAGTGAGAGAGGGAGTGTGAGAGAGAGGGGACAGAGGGAGAGTGTGAGAGAGGGAGAGAGAGACACAGGGAGAGACAGAGAGAGACAGTGAGAGAGAGAGACAGAGAGAGAGAGACAGAGAGAGGAATGTGAAATGGAGAGGGTGTAAGTGAGAGAGGGAGTGTGAGAGAGGGGACAGAGGGAGAGTGTGAGAGAGGGAAAGAGAGAGGGAGAGAGAGAGAGTGCGAGAGAGAGAGTGTGTGTGAGAGAGTGTGTGTGAGAGAGCGTGTGAGAGAGAGAGTGAGAGACAGTGTGTGAGAGAGTGTGTGAGAGAGAGGGGACAGAGGGAGAGTGTGAGAGAGGGAAAGAGAGAGAGAGAGTGTGAGAGACAGTGTGTGAGAGAGAGAGTGAGAGACACACAGAGAGACAGAGAGCGAGAGAGAGAGAGACAGAGAGAGAGGCAGAGAGAGAGACAAAGAGAGAGGCAGAGAGAGACAGAGAGTGAGAGACAGAGAGACAGGCAGAGAGACAGACAGAGAGAGAGAGACAGAGAGAGAGCGATAGAGAGAGAGAGACAGAGAGAGAGACAGAGAGAAAGACAGAGAGAGAGAAAGAGAGAAAGACAGAGAGAGAGGCAGAGAGAGCGGCAGTGAGAGAGAGAGAGAGAGCGAGAGAGACAGAGAGAGACAGAGAGAGAGAGACAGAGAGGCAGAGAGAGACAGAGAGAGAGAGAGAGACAGCGAGAGAGAGTGATAGAGAGGGAGAGACAGAGAGAGAGACAGAGAGTGAGAGAAAGAGAGACAGACAGAGAGAGAGAGGCAGAGAGAGAGCAGAGAGAGTGGCAGAGAGAGAGAGAGAGAGAGACAGAGAGAGACAGAGAGAGACAGAGAGAGAGACAGAGAGTGAGACAGAGAGTGAGACAGAGAGTGAGACAGAGAGACAGACAGAGAGAGAGAGGCAGAGAGAGACAGGGAGAGTGAGAGACAGAGAGACAGACAGAGACAGAGAGTGAGAGACAGAGAGACAGGCAGAGAGAGAGAGGCAGAGAGAGAGGCAGAGAGAGAGACAGAGAGAGACAGAGAGAGTGAGAGAGACAGAGAGTGAGAGACAGAGAGAGAGAGGCAGATAGAGAGGCAGAGAGAGAGACAGAGAGTGAGAGACAGAGAGAGGGACAGAGAGATACAGAGAGAGAGAGACAGAGAGAGAGAGGCAGATAGAGAGACAGAGAGAGAGAGGCAGATAGAGAGACAGAGAGAGAGAGAGACAGAGAGAGAGACAGAGAGAGAGAGACAGAGAGAGAGACAGAGAGACAGAGAGAGGCAGAGAGACAGAGAGAGAGACAGAGAGTGAGAGACAGAGAGACAGACAGAGAGAGAGAGGCAGATAGAGAGGCAGAGAGAGAGACAGAGAGGCAGAGAGAGAGACAGAGAGAGAGAGAGAGAGAGAGAGACAGAGAGACAGAGAGAGAGAGGCAGATAGAGAGGCAGCGAGAGAGAGAGAGAGAGAGACAGAGAGTGAGAGACAGAGAGACAGACAGAGAGAGACAGAGAGAGAGAGAGAGAGAGAGAGAGGGAATGTGAAATGGAGGGGGAGTGTTAGAGAGAGGGAGTGTGAGAGAGAGGGGACAGAGGGAGAGAGAGTGTGAGAGGGAGAGGGAGTGAGAGACAGGCAGAGGGAGAATGTGAGATGGAGAGGGAATGTAAGTGAGAGAGGGAGAGGGAGTGGGGATTGTAAGCGAGAGAGGGAATGTGAGAGAGAGAGTGTGAGTGAGAGAGAAAGAGACAGAGAGTGAGGGAATGTGAGATGGAGAGGGAGTGGGGAGTGTAAGCGAGAGAGGGAATGTGAGAGAGAGAGAGTGTGAGTGAAAGAGAGACAGAGAGAGAGAGGGGACAGAGGGAGAGTGCGCTTTATCCAGGGCTCGTGATTGGACGATGTCCAACTCCTTCTTCCGGACGGAGGATTGTCGATACGAGTTCCAGTAGCTTTGTGAGAAGTGTTGCATTTCCTGAATTCTGTTCCGCCGCCAACCCTCTGTTCCTTTGTTGGACTCTTTCTGTGCTCAGGGGGCTGGAGTCATGTCCGTCTACTTGTTCATGAAACGTTATACGGAGGAGGAGATGTACCGACCACACCCGGCCCTGTACCGCCCTCGTCTGAGTGACTGCTCCGATTACTCTGGCCAGTTCCTGCACCCCGACATCTGGCAAAGGGGGCGCAGCGCCTCCGACCTCTCCAGCGACGTCTCGATCCAGATGAACGAGAGCTTCCCTCCCGCGGTCAAGTGCGAGAGGGGGAGATATTCCACCTCTCCGTGCTAATCGGGGCAGGCATTGCAAATGCGGACGGTGGAGACATCTGAGTCATTTGAGAATTTGTGGTGGGGGGGGGGGGTTCTTTCCAGGGGGGGGGGGTGGGAGGGTGGTCTCGGACTTGGGGGGGGGGATGTAGGGTAGGGTGGGGAGGGGCGCCGTTGTGAATGGTTCGGGGGAGACGGGGGGGGGCCTTGCTCACCGACTCGTGATGGGGGGGGGGGGGGGGTGGCTGTGGGGGGGGGGGGGGGGGGTGGGGGTCATCGAGGGGCGTCGCCAGATTTCACCTGATCCTGGGGTTGGGGGGGGTGGGGGGGGGGTGGGGGGGGCGGGGGGGGACATTAACTCGCAAGCGGATCCCCGGGAGGCCGCGTTTGAGGGAAGACGTGCCCAGGGGTCAGTGAGAGAGCAATCGCTGCAAGCAGGCCAGAGCGGGTGCCTGCTGCGGGTGGAGTCCCTGAGGGTCGGTCAGAGGGCAATCATGGCAAATCAACCCCCCGAGGAGGTGGGGGGGGGGGGTGGAGGAGGGTGGGGGGAGGGTTGGAGGGGGCATCGTGGTAAATCTGCCCCAGAATAAGTTAGAGGGTAATTGCTGTAAACTGGCACCTCGACCGTCGGGTTGTAAAACGGCTACTTGAGAATCATTCGCAGTGTTTGCTGGAACTATGCGCCCTGGGGGGGGTCAGCCAGAGGGTAATCGTTGTGGGTTATCAGCTCAAGGGTCAGTAAGAGAGTACTTGCTGTGAATCTGACATTGATCCACTGGGGAACACAATATTGTCGGAGCGGGATCGCTACTCTCAGATTGTCACATCACATATTGGCAAACATGCTGGACCGAGTTTCACAGGAACGGGCAGACAGGATAGAGCCCACATCGGAGTAGCTAGGCAACAACAGACATACACACACAGGCTGAGATAAATTCTGAGGAACAATTAAGGAGTTACATGAGTGAAAAAGCAAAGTGGAGGTGTGAAGAAGATTGGGAGCAGTGTATCAATGGGGTTAGATACAGAACAAAGCTCCCTCTACACTGTCCCCATCACACACTCCCAGGACAGGTACAGCACGGGGTTAGATACAGAGTAAAGCTCCCTCTACACTGTCCCCATCAAACACTCCCAGGACAGGTACAGCACGGGGTTAGATACAGAGTAAAGCTCCCTCTACACTGTCCCCATCACACACTCCCAGGACAGGTACAGCACGGGGTTAGATACAGAGTAAAGCTCCCTCTACACTGTCCCCATCAAACACTCCCAGGACAGGTACAGCACGGGGTTAGATACAGAGTAAAGCTCCCTCTACACTGTCCCCATCAAACACTCCCAGGACAGGTACAGCACGGGGTTAGATACAGAGTAAAGCTCCCTCTACACTGTCTCCATCAAACACTCCCAGGACAGGTACAGCACGGGGTTAGATACAGAGTAAAGCTCCCTCTACACTGCCCCCATCAAACACTCCCAGGACAGGTACAGCACGGGGTTAGATACAGAGTAAAGCTCCCTCTACACTGTCCCCATCACACACTCCCAGGACAGGTACAGCACGGGGTTAGATACAGAGTAAAGCTCCCTCTACACTGTCCCCATCAAACACTCCCAGGACAGGTACAGCACGGGGTTAGATACAGAGTAAAGCTCCCACTACACTGTCCCCATCAAACACTCCCAGGACAGGTACAGCACGGGGTTATATACAGAGTAAAGCTCCCTCTACACTGTCCCCATCAAACACTCCCAGGACAGGTACAGCACGGGGTTAGATACAGAGTAAAGTTCCCTCTACACTGTGCCCATCAAACACTCCCAGGACAGATACAGCACGGGGTTAGATACAGAGTAAAGCTCCCTCTACACTGTCCCCATCAAACACTCCCAGGACAGGTACAGCACGGGGTTAGATACAGAGTAAAGCTCCCTCTACACTGTCCCCATCAAACACTCCCAGGACAGGTACAGCACGGGGTTAGATACAGAGTAAAGCTCCCTCTACACTGTCCCCATCAAACACTCCCAGGACAGGTACAGCACGGGGTTAGATACAGAGTATAGCTCCTTCTACACTGTCCCCATCAAACACTCCCAGGACAGGTACAGCACAGGGTTAGATACAGAGTAAAGCTCCCTCTACACTGTCCCCATCAAACACTCCCAGGACAGGTACAGCACGGGGTGAGATACAGAGTAAAGCTCCCTCTACACTGTCCCCATCAAACACTCCCAGGACAGGTACAGCACAGGGTGAGATACAGAGTAAAGCTCCCTCTACACTGTCCCCATCAAACACTCCCAGGACAGGTACAGCACGGGGTTAGATACAGAACAAAGCTCCCTCTACACTGTCCCCATCAAACACTCCCAGGACAGGTACAGCACGGGGTTAGATACAGAACAAAGCTCCCTCTACACTGTCCCCATCAAACACTCCCAGGACAGGTACAGCACGGGGTTAGATACAGAGTAAAGCTTCCTCTACACGGTCCCCATCAAACACTCCCAGGACAGGTACAGCACGGGGTTAGATACAGAGTAAAGCTCCCTCTACACTGTCCCCATCACACACTCCCAGGACAGGTACAGCACGGGGTTAGATACAGAGTAAAGCTCCCTCTACACTGTCTCCATCAAACACTTCCAGGACAGGTACAGCACGGGGTTAGATACAGAGTAAAGCTCCCTCTACACTGCCCCCATCAAACACTCCCAGGACAGGTACAGCACGGGGTTAGATACAGAGTAAAGCTCCCTCTACACTGTCCCCATCACACACTCCCAGGACAGGTACAGCACGGGGTTAGATACAGAGTAAAGCTCCCTCTACACTGTCCCCATCAAACACTCCCAGGACAGGTACAGCACGGGGTTAGATACAGAGTAAAGCTCCCACTACACTGTCCCCATCAAACACTCCCAGGACAGGTACAGCACGGGGTTATATACAGAGTAAAGCTCCCTCTACACTGTCCCCATCAAACACTCCCAGGACAGGTACAGCACGGGGTTAGATACAGAGTAAAGTTCCCTCTACACTGTGCCCATCAAACACTCCCAGGACAGATACAGCACGGGGTTAGATACAGAGTAAAGCTCCCTCTACACTGTCCCCATCAAACACTCCCAGGACAGGTACAGCACGGGGTTAGATACAGAGTAAATCTCCCTCCAAACTGTCCCCATCAAACACTCCCAGGACAGGTACAGCACGGTGTTAGATACAGAGTAAAGCTCCCTCTACACTGTCCCCATCAAACACTCCCAGGGCAGGTACAGCGCGGGGTTAGAGACAGAGTAAAGCTCCCTCTACACTGTCCCCATCAAACACTCCCAGGACAGGGACAGCACGGGGTTAGATACAGAGTAAAGCTCCCTCTACACTGTCCCCATCAAACACTCCCAGGACAGGTACAGCACGGGGTTAGATACAGAGTAAAGCTCCCTCTACACTGTCCCCATCAAACACTCCCAGGGCAGGTACAGCACGGGGTTAGATACAGAGTAAAGCTCCCTCTACACTGTCCCCATCAAACACTCCCAGGACAGGTACAGCACGGGGTTAGATACAGAGTAAAGCTCCCCCTACACTGTCCCCATCAAACACTCCCAGGACAGGTACAGCATGGGGTTAGATACAGAGTAAAGCTCCCTCTACACTGTCCCCATCAAACACTCCCAGGACAGGTACAGCACGGGGTTAGATGCAGAGTAAAGCTCCCTCTACACTGTCCCCATCAAACACTCCCAGGACAGGTACAGCACGGGGTTAGATACAGAGTAAAGCTCCCTCTACACTGTCCCCATCAAACACTCCCAGGACAGGTACAGCACGGGGTTAGGTACAGAGTGAAGCCACGTTCTATCTCTCGGACGGGAGAGAGAGTGAGCGAGAGTCTGGGCGTCGGGGAGGGTGGTCACACGGGCGGGGGAGGGAAATGCGGGAGGACGGTGGGGAGGAGGGGGGTCCGTTTGGGGTCAGGGAGGGGAGGGTGGGGCCGGGGGTGGGTGGGTGGGATTAACGAGGTAAACTGCATGCCTTCATTCGACCATCTACATGCGCGACTGACGTCGTTCCCGGCGTGGAGTCCTCGTGTTCCGGGCTCCTGGTGGGGTCAGGGACACCTTCGGACGGAGCGTGGGATTCGGGGACAGAGACATCGGCGGAGGGCAGGGGGTAAGGGGGACTCAGAAGTGAGCCCCTCTTACCCCCTCAACTGCACTGGTCAATCATCGAAAAGATCATCTGATTTCAAACAACTCGCTTCGTAATATATGTACATCCGGAAGGTCAATAAAGATGAATCAATGTTTCAGCAGTCTCCTGGTCTCCATCTTCCGATCGGGCAGGGAGCGGGGTTAGATACAGAGTAAAGCTCCCTCTACACTGTCCCCATCAAACACTCCCAGGACAGGTACAGCACGGGGTTAGATACAGAGTAAAGCTCCCTCTACACTGTCCCCATCAAACACACCCAGGACAGGTACAGCACGGGGTTAGATACAGAGTAAAGCTCACTCTACACTGTCCCCATCAAACACTCCCAGGACAGGTACAGCGCGGGGTTAGATACAGAGTAAAGCTTCCTCTACACTGTCCCCATCAAACACACCCAGGACAGGTACAGCACGGGGTTAGATACAGAGTAAAGCTCCCTCTACACTGTCCCCATCAAACACTCCCAGGACAGGTACAGCACGGGGTTAGATACAGAGTAAATCTCCCTCTACACTGTCCCCATCAAACACTCCCAGGACAGGTACAGCACGGGGTTAGGTACAGAGTAAACTCCCACTACACTGTCCCCATCAAACACTCCCAGGACAGGTACAGCACGGGGTTAGATACAGAGTAAAGCTCCCTCTACACTGTCCCCATCAAACACTCCCAGGACAGGTACAGCACGGGGTGAGATACAGAGTAAAGCTCTCTCTACACTGTCCCCATCAAACACCCCCAGGACAGGTACAGCACGTGGTTAGATACAGAGTAAAGCTCCCTCTACACTGTCCCCATCAAACCCTCCCAGCACAGGTACAGCACGGGGTTAGATACAGAGTAAAGCTCCCTCTACACTGTCCCCATCAAACACTCCCAGGACAGGTACAGCACGGCGTTAGATACAGAGTAAAGATCCCTCTACACTGTCCCCATCAAACACTCCCAGGACAGTACAGCACGGGGTTAGATACAGAGTAAAGCTCCCTCTACACTGTCCCCATCAAACACTCCCAGGACAGGTACAGCACGGGGTTAGATACAGAGTAAAGCTCCCTCTACACTGTCCCCATCAAACACTCCCAGGACAGTACAGCACGGGGTTAGATACAGAGTAAAGCTCCCTCTACACTGTCCCCATCAAACACTCCCAGGACAGGTACAGCACGGGGTTAGATACAGAGTAAAGCTCCCTCTACACTGTCCTCATCAAACACTCCCAGGACAGGTACAGCACGGGGTTCGATGCAGAGTAAAGCTCCCTCTACACTGTCCCCATCAAACACTCCCAGGACAGGTACAGCATGGGGTTAGATACAGAGTAAAGCTCCCCTACACTGTCCCCATCAAACACTCCCAGGACAGGTACAGCACGGGGTGAGATACAGAGTAAAGCTCCCTCTACACTGTCCCCATCAAACACTCCCAGGACAGCTTCAGCACGGGGTTAGATACAGAGTAAAGCTCCCTCTACACTGTCCCCATCAAACACTCCCAGGACAGGTACAGCACTGGCGTTAGAAACAGAGTAAAGCTCCCTCTACACTGTCCCCATCAAACACTCCCAGGACAGGTACAGCACGGGGTTAGATACAGAGTAAATCTCCCTCTACACTGTCCCCATCAAACACTCCCAGGACAGGTACAGCATGGGGTTAGGTACAGAGTAAACTCCCACTACACTGTCCCCATCAAACACTCCCAGGACAGGTACAGCACGGGGTTAGATACAGAGTAAAGCTCGCTCTACACTGTCCCCATCAAACACTCCCAGGACAGGTACAGCACGGGGTTAGATACAGAGTAAAGCTCCCTCTACACTGTCCACATCAAACACTCCCAGGACAGGTACAGCACGGGGTTAGATACAGAGTAAAGCTCCCTCTACACTGTCCCCATCAAACACTCCCAGGACAGGTACAGCACGGGGTTAGATACAGAGTAAAGCTCACGCTACACTGTCCCCATCAAACACTCCCAGGACAGGTACAGCACGGGGTTAGATACAGAGTAAAGCTCCCTCTACATTGTCCCCATCAAACTCTCCCAGCATAGGTACAGCACGGGGTTAGATACAGAGTAAAGCTCCCTCTACACTGTCCCCATCAAACACTCCCAGGACAGGTACAGCACGGCGTTAGATACAGAGTAAAGATCCCTCTACACTGTCCCCATCAAACACTCCCAGGACAGTACAGCACGGGGTTAGATACAGAGTAAAGCTCCCTCTACACTGTCCCCATCAAACACTCCCAGGACAGGTACAGCACGGGGTTAGATACAGAGTAAAGCTCCCTCTACACTGTCCCCATCAAACACTCCCAGGACAGTACAGCACGGGGTTAGATACAGAGTAAAGCTCCCTCTACACTGTCCCCATCAAACACTCCCAGGACAGGTACAGCACGGGGTTAGATACAGAGTAAAGCTCCCTCTACACTGTCCTCATCAAACACTCCCAGGACAGGTACAGCACGGGGTTCGATGCAGAGTAAAGCTCCCTCTACACTGTCCCCATCAAACACTCCCAGGACAGGTACAGCATGGGGTTAGATACAGAGTAAAGCTCCCCTACACTGTCCCCATCAAACACTCCCAGGACAGGTACAGCACGGGGTGAGATACAGAGTAAAGCTCCCTCTACACTGTCCCCATCAAACACTCCCAGGACAGCTTCAGCACGGGGTTAGATACAGAGTAAAGCTCCCTCTACACTGTCCCCATCAAACACTCCCAGGACAGGTACAGCACTGGCGCTAGAAACAGAGTAAAGCTCCCTCTACACTGTCCCCATCAAACACTCCCAGGACAGGTACAGCACGGGGTTAGATACAGAGTAAATCTCCCTCTACACTGTCCCCATCAAACACTCCCAGGACAGGTACAGCACGGGGTTAGGTACAGAGTAAACTCCCACTACACTGTCCCCATCAAACACTCCCAGGACAGGTACAGCACGGGGTTAGATACAGAGTAAAGCTCGCTCTACACTGTCCCCATCAAACACTCCCAGGACAGGTACAGCACGGGGTTAGATACAGAGTAAAGCTCCCTCTACACTGTCCACATCAAACACTCCCAGGACAGGTACAGCACGGGGTTAGATACAGAGTAAAGCTCCCTCTACACTGTCCCCATCAAACACTCCCAGGACAGGTACAGCACGGGGTTAGATACAGAGTAAAGCTCACGCTACACTGTCCCCATCAAACACTCCCAGGACAGGTACAGCACGGGGTTAGATACAGAGTAAAGCTCCCTCTACATTGTCCCCATCAAACTCTCCCAGCATAGGCACAGCACGGGGTTAGATACAGAGTAAAGCTCCCTCTTCCCTGTCCCCATCAAACACTCCCAGGACAGTTACAGCACGGGGTTAGATACAGAGTAAAGCTCCCTCGACACTGCCCCCATCAAAAACTCCCAGGACAAGTACAGCACGGGGTTAGATACAATGTAAAGCTCCCTCCACACTGTCCCCATCAAACACTCCCAGGACAGGGACAGCACAGGGTTAGATACAGAGTAAAGCTCCCTCGACACTGTCCCCATCAAACACTCCCAGGACAGGTACAGCACAGGGGTAGAAACAGAGTAAAGCTCCCTCTACACTGTCCCCATCAAACACTCCCAGGACAGGTACAGCACGGGGTTAGATACAGAGTAAAGCTCCCTCTACACTGTCCCCATCAAACACTCCCAGGACAGGTACAGCACGGCGTTAGATACAGAGTAAAGATCCCTCTACACTGTCCCCATCAAACACTCCCAGGACAGGTACAGCACGGGGTTAGATACAGAGTAAAGCTCCCTCTACACTGTCCCCATCAAACACTCCCAGGACAGGTACAGCACGGGGTTAGATACAGAGTAAAGCTCCCTCTACACTGTCCCCATCAAACACTCCCAGGACAGTACAGCACGGGGTTAGATACAGAGTAAAGCTCCCTCTACACTGTCCCCATCAAACACTCCCAGGACAGGTACAGCACGGGGTTAGATACAGAGTAAAGCTCCCTCTACACTGTCCTCATCAAACACTCCCAGGACAGGTACAGCACGGGGTTCGATGCAGAGTAAAGCTCCCTCTACACTGTCCCCATCAAACACTCCCAGGACAGGTACAGCATGGGGTTAGATACAGAGTAAAGCTCCCCTACACTGTCCCCATCAAACACTCCCCGGACAGGTACAGCACGGGGTGAGATACAGAGTAAAGCTCCCTCTACACTGTCCCCATCAAACACTCCCAGGACAGCTTCAGCACGGGGTTAGATACAGAGTAAAGCTCCCTCTACACTGTCCCCATCAAACACTCCCAGGACAGGTACAGCACTGGCGTTAGAAACAGAGTAAAGCTCCCTCTGCACTGTCCCCATCAAACACTCCCAGGACAGGTACAGCACGGGGTTAGATACAGAGTAAATCTCCCTCTACACTGTCCCCATCAAACACTCCCAGGACAGGTACAGCACGGGGTTAGGTACAGAGTAAACTCCCACTACACTGTCCCCATCAAACACTCCCAGGACAGGTACAGCACGGGGTTAGATACAGAGTAAAGCTCGCTCTACACTGTCCCCATCAAACACTCCCAGGACAGGTACAGCACGGGGTTAGATACAGAGTAAAGCTCCCTCTACACTGTCCCCATCAAAAACTCCCAGGACAGGTACAGCACGGGGTTAGATACAGAGTAAAGCTCCCTCTACACTGTCCACATCAAACACTCCCAGGACAGGTACAGCACGGGGTTAGATACAGAGTAAAGCTCCCTCTACACTGTCCCCATCAAACACTCCCAGGACAGGTACAGCACGGGGTTAGATACAGAGTAAAGCTCACGCTACACTGTCCCCATCAAACACTCCCAGGACAGGTACAGCACGGGGTTAGATACAGAGTAAAGCTCCCTCTACATTGTCCCCATCAAACTCTCCCAGGACAGGCACAGCACGGGGTTAGATACAGAGTAAAGCTCCCTCTTCCCTGTCCCCATCAAACACTCCCAGGACAGTTACAGCACGGGGTTAGATACAGAGTAAAGCTCCCTCGACACTGCCCCCATCAAAAACTCCCAGGACAAGTACAGCACGGGGTTAGATACAATGTAAAGCTCCCTCCACACTGTCCCCATCAAACACTCCCAGGACAGGGACAGCACAGGGTTAGATACAGAGTAAAGCTCCCTCGACACTGTCCCCATCAAACACTCCCAGGACAGGTACAGCACAGGGTTAGATACAGAGTAAAGCTCCCTCTACACTGTCCTCATCAAACACTCCCAGGACAGGTACAGCACGGGGCTAGATACAGAGTAAAGCTCCCTCTACACTGTCCTCATCAAACACTCCCAGGACAGGTACAGCACGGGGTTAGATACAGAGTAAAGCTCCCTCTACACTGTCCCCATCAAACACTCCCAGGACAGGTACAGCACGGGGTTCGATACAGAGTAAAGCTCCCTCTACACTGTCCCCATCAAACACTCCCAGGACAGGTACAGCACGGGGTGAGATACAGAGTAAAGCTCCCTCTACACTGTCCCCATCAAACACTCCCAGGACAGGTACAGCACGGGGTTAGACACAGAGTAAAGCTCCCTCTACACTGTCCTCATCAAACACTCCCAGGACAGGTACAGCACGGGGTGAGATACAGAGTAAAGCTCCCTCTACACTGTCCCCATCAAACACACCCAGGACAGGTGCAGCACAGGGGTTAGATACAGAGTAAAGCTCCCTCTACACTGTCCCCATCAAACACTCCCAGGACAGGTACAGCACGGGGTGAGATACAGCGTAAAGCTCCCTCTACACTGTCCCCATCAAACACTCCCAGGACAGGTACAGCACGGGGTTAGATACAGAGTAAAGCTCCCTCTACACTGTCCCCATCAAACACTCCCCGGACAGGTACAGCACGGGGTTAGATACAGAGTAAAGCTCCCTCTACACTGTCCCCATCAAACACTCCCAGGACAGGCACAGCACGGGGTTAGATACAGAGTAAAGCTCCCTCTTCCCTGTCCCCATCAAACACTCCCAGGACAGGTACAGCACGGGGTTAGATACAGAGTAAAGCTCCCTCTACACTGTCCCCATCAAACACTCCCAGGACAGGCACAGCACGGTATTAGATACAGAGTAAAGCTCCCTCTTTCTGTCCCCATCAAACACTCCCAGGACAGTTACAGCACGGGGTTAGATACAGAGTAAAGCTCCCTCGACACTGTCCCCATCAAACACTCCCAGGACAGGTACAGCACGGGGTTAGATACAGAGTAAAGCTCCCTCTACACTGTCCCCATCAAACACTCCCAGGACAAGTACAGCACGGGGTTAGATACAATGTAAAGCTCCCTCCACACTGTCCCCATCAAACACTCCCAGGACAGGGACAGCACAGGGTTAGATACAGAGTAAAGCTCCCTCGACACTGTACCCATCAAACACTCCCAGGACAGGTACAGCACAGGGTTAGATACAGAGTAAAGCTGCCTCTACACTGTCCCCATCAAACACTCACAGGACAGGCACAGCATGGGGTTAGATACAGAGTAAAGCTCCCTCTTCCCTGTCCCCATCAAACACTCCCAGGACAGTTACAGCACGGGTTTAGATACAGAGTAAAGCTCCCTCGACACTGTCCCCATCAAACACTCCCAGGACAAGTACAGCACGGGGTTAGATACAATGTAAAGCTCCCTCCACACTGTCCCCATCAAACACTCCCAGGACAGGGACAGCACAGTGTTAGATACCGAGTAAAGCTCCCTCGACACTGTCCCCATCAAACACTCCCAGGACAGGTACAGCACAGGGTTAGATACAGAGTAAAGCTCCCTCTACACTGTCCCCATCAAACACTCCCAGGACAGGTACAGCACGGGGCTAGATACAGAGTAAAGCTCCCTCTACACTGTCCTCATCAAACACTCCCAGGACAGGTACAGCACGGGGTTAGATACTGAGAAAAGCTCCCTCTACACTGTCCCCATCAAACACTCCCAGGACAGGTACTGCACGGGGTGAGATACAGAGTAAAGCTCCCTCTACACTGTCCTCATCAAACACTCCCAGGACAGGTACAGCACGGGGTTAGATACAGAGTAAAACTCCCTCTACACCGTCCCCATCAATCACTCCCAGGACAGGTACAGCACGGGGTTAGATACAGAGTAAAGCTCCCTCTACACTGTCCCCATCAAACACTCCCAGGACAGGTACAGCACGGGGTTAGATACAGAGTAAAGCTCCCTCTACACTGTCCCCATCAAACACACCCAGGACAGGTGCAGCACAGGGGTTAGATACAGAGTAAAGCTCCCTCTACACTGTCCCCATCAAACACTCCCAGGACAGGTACAGCACGGGGTGAGATACAGAGTAAAGCTCCCTCTACACTGTCCCCATCAAACACTCCCAGGACAGGTACAGCACAGGGTTAGACACAGAGTAAAGCTCCCTCTACACTGTCCTCATCAAACACTCCCAGGACAGGTGCAGCACAGGGGTTAGATACAGAGTAAAGCTCCCTCTACACTGTCCCTATCAAACACTCCCAGGACAGGTACAGCACGGGGTGAGATACAGAGTAAAGCTCCCTCTACACTGTCCCCATCAAACACTCCCAGGACAGGTACAGCACAGGGTTAGATACAGAGTAAAGCTCCCTCTACACTGTCCCCATCAAACACTCCCCGGACGGGTACAGCACGGGGTTAGATACAGAGTAAAGCTCCCTCTACATTGTCCCCATCAAACACTCCCAGGACAGGCACAGCACGGGGTTAGATACAGAGTAAAGCTCCCTCTTCCCTGTCCCCATCAAACACTCCCAGGACAGGTACAGCACGGGGTTAGATACAGAGTAAAGCTCCCTCTACACTGTCCCCATCAAACACTCCCAGGACAGGCACAGCACGGGGTTAGATACAGAGTAAAGCTCCCTCTTCCCTGTCCCCATCAAACACTCCCAGGACAGTTACAGCACGGGGTTAGATACAGAGTAAAGCTCCCTCGACACTGTCCCCATCAAACACTCCCAGGACAAGTACAGCACGGGGTTAGATACAATGTAAAGCTCCCTCCACACTGTCCCCATCAAACACTCCCAGGACAGGGACAGCACAGGGTTAGATACAGAGTAAAGCTCCCTCGACACTGTCCCCATCAAACACTCCCAGGACAGGTACAGCACAGGGTTAGATACAGAGTAAAGCTCCCTCTACACTGTCCCCATCAAACACTCCCAGGACAGGTACAGCACGGGGCTAGATACAGAGTAAAGCTCCCTCTCCACTGTCCTCATCAAACACTCCCAGGACAGGTACAGCACGGGGTTAGATATAGAGTAAAGCTCCCTCTACACTGTCCCCATCAAACACTCCCAGGACAGGTACAGCACGGGGTTCGATACAGAGTAAAGCTCCCTCTACACTGTCCCCATCAAACACTCCCAGGACAGGTACAGCACGGGGTTAGATACAGAGTAAAGCTCCCTCTACACTGTCCCCATCAAACACTCCCAGGACAGGTACAGCACGGGGTTAGATACAGAGTAAAGCTCCCTCTACACTGTCCCCATCAAACACTCCCAGGACAGGTACAGCACGGGGCTAGATACAGAGTAAAGCTACCTCTACACTGTCCTTATCAAACACTCCCAGGACAGGTACAGCACGGTGTTAGATACAGAGTAAAGCTCCCTCTACACTGTCCCCATCAAACACTCCCAGGACAGGTACAGCACAGGGTTAGATACAGAGTAAAGCTCCCTCTACACTGTCCCCATCAAACACTCCCAGGACAGGTACAGCACGGGGTTAGATACAGAGTAACGCTCCCTCGACACTGTCCCCATCAAACACTCCCAGGACAGGTACAGCACGGGGTTAGATACAGAGTAAAGCTCCCTCTACACTGTCCCCATCAAACACTCCCAGGACAGGTACAGCACGGGGTTAGATACAGGGTAAAGCTCCCTCTACACTGTCCGCATCAAACACTCCCAGGACAGGTACAGCACGGGGTTAGATACAGAGTAAAGCTCACTCTACACTGTCCCCATCAAACACTCCCAGGACAGGTACAGCACGGGGTTAAATACAGAGTAAAGCTCCTTCTGCACTGTCCCCATCAAACACTCCCAGGACAGGTACAGCACGGGGTTAGAGACAGAGTAAAGCTCCCTCTACACTGTCCCCATCAAACACTCCCAGGACAGGTACAGCACGGGGTTAGATACAGAGTGAAGCTCCCTCTACACTGTCCCCATCAAACACTCCCAGGACAGGTACAGCACGGGGTTAGATACAGAGTAAAGCTCCCTCTACACTGTCTCCATCAAACACTCCCAGGAGAGGTACAGCACGGGGTTAGATACAGAGTAAAGCTCCCTCTACACTGTCCCCATCAAACACTCCCAGGACAGGTACAGCACGGGGTTAGATACAGAGTAAAGCTCCCTCTACACTGTCCCCATCAAACACTCCCAGGACAGGTACAGCACGGTGTTAGATTCAATGTAAAGCTCCCTCTACACTGTCCCCATCAAACACTCCCAGGACAGGTACAGCACGGGGTTAGATACAGAATAAAGCTCCCTCTACACTGTCCCCATCAAACACTCCCAGGACAGGTACAGCACGGGGTTCGATACAGAGTAAAGCTCCCTCTACACTGTCCCCATCAAACACTCCCAGGACAGGTACAGCACGGGGCTAGATACAGAGTAAAGCTACCTCTACACTGTCCTTATCAAACAGTCCCAGGACAGGTACAGCACGGGGTTAGATACAGAGTAAAGCTCCCTCTACACCGTCCCCATAAAACACTCCCAGGACAGGTACAGCACGGGGTTAGATACAGAGTAAAGCTCCCTCTACACTGTCCCCATCAAACACTCCCAGGACAGGTACAGCACGGGGTTAAATACAGAATAAAGCTCCCGCTACACTGTCCCCATCAAACACTCCCAGGACAGGTACAGCACAGGGTTAGATTCAGAGTAAAGCTCCCTCTACACTGTCCCCATCAAACACTCCCAGGACAGGTACAGCACGGGGTTAGATACAGAGTAAAGCTCCCTCTACACTGTCCCCATCAAACACTCCCAGGACAGGTACAGCACAGGGTTAGATACAGAGTAAAACTCCCTCTACACTGTCCCCATCAAACACTCCCAGGACAGGTACAGCACGGAGTTAGATACAGAGTAAAGCTCCCTCTACACTGTCCCCATCAAACACTCCCAGGACAGGTACAGCACGGGGTTAGATACAGAGTAAAGCTCCCTCTACACTGTCCCCATCAAACACTCCCAGGACAGGTACAGCACGGGGTTAGATACAGAGTAAAGCTCCCTCTACACTGTCCCCATCAAACACTCCCAGGACAGGTACAGCACGGGGTTAGATACAGAGTAAAGCTCCCTCTACACTGTCCCCATCAAACACTCCCAGGACAGGTACAGCACGGGGTTAGATACAGAGTAAAGCTCCCTCTACACTGTCCCCATCAAACACTCCCAGGACAGGCACAGCACGGGGTTAGATACAGAATAAAGCTCCCGCTACACTGTCCCCATCAAACACTCCCAGGACAGGTACAGCACGGGGTTAGATACAGAGTAAAGCTCCCTCTACACAGTCCCCCATCAAACACTCCCAGGACAGGTACAGCACGGGGTTAGATACAGAGTAAAGTTCCCTCTACACTGTCCCCATCAAACACTCCCAGGACAGGTACAGCACGGGGTTAGATACAGAGTAAAGCTCCCTCTACGCTGTCCCCATCAAACACTCCTAGGACAGGTACAGCACGGGGTTAGATACAGAGTAAAGCTCCCTCTACACTGTCCCCATCAAACACTCCCAGGACAGGTACAGCACGGGGTTAGATACAGAGTAAAGCTCCCTCTACACTGTCCCCATCAAACACTCCCAGGACAGGGACAGCACAGGGTTAGATACAGAGAAAAGCTCCCTCTACACTGTCCCCATCAAACACTCCCAGGACAGGTACAGCACGGGGTTAGATACAGAGTAAAGCTCCCTCTACGCTGTCCCCATCAAACACTCCTAGGACAGGTACAGCACGGGGTTAGATACAGAGTAAAGCTCCCTCTACACTGTCCTCATCAAACACTCCCAGGAGAGGTACAGCATGGGGTTAGATACAGAGTAAAGCTCCCTCTACGCTGTCCCCATCAAACACTCCTAGGACAGGTACAGCACGGGGTTAGATACAGAGTAAAGCTCCCTCTACACTGTCCTCATCAAACACTCCCAGGGCAGGTACAGCACGGGGTTAGATACAGAGTAAAGCTCCCTCTACACTGTCCCCATCAAACACTCCCAGGACAGGTACAGCACGGGGTTAGATACAGAGTAAAGCTCCCTCTACACTGTCCCCATCAAACACTCCCAGGACAGGTACAGCACGGGGTTAGATACAGAGTAAAGATCCCTCTACCTTATCCCCATCAAACACTCCCAGGACAGGTCCAGCACGGGGTTAGATACAGAGTAAAGCTCCCTCTACACTGTCCCCATCAAACACTCCCCGGACAGGTACAGCACGGGGTTAGATACAATGTAAAGCTCCCTCTACACTGTCCCCATCAAACACTCCCAGGACAGGTACAGCACGGGGTTAGATACAGAGTAAAGCTCCCTCTACACTGTCCCCATCAAACACTCCCAGGACAGGTACAGCACAGGGTTAGATACAGAGTAAAGCTCCCTCTACACTGTCCCCATCAAACACTCCCAGGACAGGTACAGCACGGGGTTAGATACAGAGTAAAGCTCCCTCTACACTGTCCCCATCAAACACTCCCAGGACAGGTACAGCACGGGGTTAGATACAGAGTAAAGCTCCCTCTACACTGTCCCCATCAAACACTCCCAGGACAGGTACAGCACGGGGTTAGATACAGAGTAAAGCTCCCTCTACACAGTCCCCATCAAACACTCCCAGGACAGGTACAGCACGGTGTTAGATACAGAGTAAAGCTCCCTCTACACTATCCCCATCAAACACTCCCAGGACAGGTACAGCACAGGGTTAGATACAGAGTAAAGCTCCCTCTACACTGTCCCCATCAAACACTCCCAGGACAGGTACAGCACGCGGTTAGATACAGAGTAAATCTCTCTCTACACTGTCCCCATCACACACTCCCAGGACAAGTACAGCACGGGGTTAGATACAGAGTGAAGCCACGTTCTATCTCTCGGACGGGAGAGAGAGTGAGCGAGAGTCTGGGCGTCGGGGAGGGTGGTCACACGGGCGGGGGAGGGAAATGCGGGAGGACGGTGGGGAGGAGGGGGGTCCGTTTGGGGTCAGGGAGGGGAGGGTGGGGCCGGGGGTGGGTGGGTGGGATTAACGAGGTAAACTGCATGCCTTCATTCGACCATCTACATGCGCGACTGACGTCGTTCCCGGCGTGGAGTCCTCGTGTTCCGGGCTCCGGGTGGGGTCAGGGACACCTTCGGACGGAGCGTGGGATTCGGGGACAGAGACATCGGCGGAGGGCAGGGGGGTAAGGGGGACTCAGAAGTGAGCCCCTCTTACCCCCTCAACTGCACTGGTCAATCATCGAAAAGATCATCTGATTTCAAACAACTCGCTTCGTAATATATGTACATCCGGAAGGTCAATAAAGATGAATCAATGTTTCAGCAGTCTCCTGGTCTCCATCTTCCAATCGGGCATGGAGCGGGGTTAGATACAGAGTAAAGCTCCCTCTACACTGTCCCCATCAAACACTCCCAGGACAGGTACAGCACGGGATTAGATACAGAGTAAAGCTCCCTCTACACTGTCCCCATCAAACACACCCAGGACAGGTACAGCACGGGGTTAGATACAGAGTAAATCTCCCTCTACACTGTCCCCATCAAACACTCCCAGGACAGGTACAGCACGGGGTTAGGTACAGAGTAAACTCCCACTACACTGTCCCCATCAAACACTCCCAGGACAGGTACAGCACGGGGTTAGATACAGAGTAAAGCTCCCTCTACACTGTCCCCATCAAACACTCCCAGGACAGGTACAGCACGGGGTTAGATACAGAGTAAAGCTCTCTCTACACTGTCCCCATCAAACACCCCCAGGACAGGTACAGCACGTGGTTAGATACAGAGTAAAGCTCCCTCTACACTGTCCCCATCAAACACTCCCAGGACAGGGACAGCACGGCGTGAGATACAGAGTAAAGCTCCCTCTACACTGTCACCATCAACACTCCCAGCACAGGTACAGCACTGTCGTTAGAAACAGAGTAAAGCTCCCTCTACACTGTCCCCATCAAACACTCCCAGGGCAGGTACAGCACGGGGTTAGATACAGACTCAAGCTCCCTCTACACTGTCCCCATCAAACACTTCCAGGACAGGTACAGCACGGGGTGAGATACAGAGTAAAGCTCCCTCTACACTGTCCCCATCAAACACGCCCAGGACAGGTACAGCACGGGGTTAGATACAGAGTAAAGCTCCCTCTGCACTGTCCCCATCAAACACTCCCAGGACAGTTACAGCACGGGTTCAGATACAGAGTAAAGCTCCCTCTACACTGTCCCCATCAAACACTCCCAGGACAGGTACAGCACGGGGTTAGACACAGAGTAAAGCTCCCTCTACACTGTCCTCATCAAACACTCCCAGGACAGGTACAGCACGGGGTTAGATACAGAGTAAAGCTCCCTCTGCACTGTCCCCATCAAACACTCCCAGGACAGGTACAGCACGGGGTTAGATACAGAGTAAAGCTTCCTCTACACTGTCCCCATCAAACAAACCCAGGACAGGTACAGCACGGGGTTAGATACAGACTAAAGCTTCCTCTACACTGTCCCCATCAAACACACCAAGGACAGGTACAGCACGGGGTTAGATACAGAGTAAAGCTCCCTTCACACTGTCCCCATCAAACACTCCCAGGACAGGTACAGCACGGGGTTAGATACAGAGTAAAGCTCCCTCTAAACTGTCCCCATCAAACACTCCCAGGACAGGTACAGCACGGGGTTAGATACAGAGTAAAGCTCCCTCTACACTGTCCCCATCATACACTCCCAGGACAATGACAGCACAGGGTTAATACAGAGTAAAGCTCCCTCCACACTGTCCCCATCAAACACTCCCAGCACAGGTACAGCACGGGGTTAGATACAGAGTAAAGCTCCCTCTACACTGTCCCCATCAAACACACCCAGGACAGGTACAGCACGGGGTGAGATACAGAGTAAAGCTCCCTCTACACTGTCCCCATCAAACACTCCCAGCACAGGTACAGCACGGGGGTAGACACAGAGTAAAACTCCCTCTACACTGTCCCCATCAAACACTCCCAGGACAGGTACAGCACGGGGTTAGATACAGAGTAAAGCTTCCTCGACATGGTCCCAATCAAACACTCACAGGACAGGTACAGCACGGCGTGAGATACAGAGTAAAGCTCCCTCTACACTGTCCCCATCAACACTCCCAGGACAGGTACAGCACGGGGTTAGATACAGAGTAAAGCTCCCTCTACACTGTCCCCATCAAACACTCCCAGGACAGGTACAGCACAGGGTTAGATACAGAGTAAAGCTCCCTCTACACTGACCCCATCAAACACTCCCAGGACAGGTACAGCACGGGGTTAGATACAGAGTAAAGCTCCCTCTACACTGTTCCCATCAAACACTCCCAGGACAGGTATAGCTCGGGGTTAGATACAGAGTAAAGCTCCCTCTACACTGTCCCCATCAAACACTCCCAGGACAGGCACAGCACGGGGTTAGATACAGAGTAAAGCTCCCTCTACACTGTCCCCATCAAACACTCCCAGGACAGGTACAGCACGGGGCTAGATACAGAGTAAAGCTCCCTCTACACTGTCCCCATCAAACACTCCCAGGACAGGTGCAGCACGGGGTTAGATACAGAGTAAAGCTCCCTCTACACTGTCCCCATCAAACACTCCCAGGGCAGGTACAGCACGGGGTTAGATACAGACTCAAGCTCCCTCTACACTGTCCCCATCAAACACTTCCAGGACAGGTACAGCACGGGGTGAGATACAGAGTAAAGCTCCCTCTACACTGTCCCCATCAAACACTCCCAGGACAGGTACAGCACGGGGTTAGACACAGAGTAAAGCTCCCTCTACACTGTCCTCATCAAATACTCCCAGGACAGGTACAGCACGGGGTTAGATACAGAGTAAAGCTCCCTCTGCACTGTCCCCATCAAACACTCCCAGGACAGTTACAGCACGGGTTTAGATACAGAGTAAAGCTCCCTCTACACTGTCCCCATCAAACACTCCCAGGACAGGTACAGCACGGGGTTAGACACAGAGTAAAGCTCCCTCTACACTGTCCTCATCAAACACTCCCAGGACAGGTACAGCACGGGGTTAGATACAGAGTAAAGCTCCCTCTGCACTGTCCCCATCAAACACTCCCAGGACAGGTACAGCACGGGGTTAGATACAGAGTAAAGCTCTCTCTACACTGTCCCCATCAAACAAACCCAGGACAGGTACAGCACGGGGTTAGATACAGACTAAAGCTTCCTCTACACTGTCCCCATCAAACACACCAAGGACAGGTACAGCACGGGGTTAGATACAGAGTAAAGCTCCCTTCACACTGTCCCCATCAAACACTCCCAGGACAGGTACAGCACGGGGTTAGATACAGAGTAAAGCTCCCTCTAAACTGTCCCCATCAAACACTCCCAGGACAGGTACAGCACGGGGTTAGATACAGAGTAAAGCTCCCTCTACACTGTCCCCATCAAACACTCCCAGGACAGGTACAGCACGGGGTTAGATACAGAGTAAAGCTCCCTCTGCACTGTCCCCATCAAACACTCCCAGGACAGGTACAGCACAGGGTTAGACACAGAGTAAAGCTCCCTCTGCATTGTCCCCATCAAACACTCCCAGGACAGGTACAGCACGGGGTTAGATACAGAGTAAAGCTCCCTCTACACTGTCCCCATCAAACACTCCCAGGACAGGTACAGCACGGAGTTAGATACAGAGTAAAGCTCCCTCTACACTGTCCTCATCAAACACTCCAGGACAGGTACAGCACGGGGTTAGATACAGAGTAAACTCCCTCTACACTGTCCCCATCAAACACTCCCAGGACAGGTACAGCACGGGGTTAGACACAGAGTAAAGCTCCCTCTACACTGTCCTCATCAAACACTCCCAGGACAGGTGCAGCACAGGGGTTGATACAGAGTAAAGCTCCCTCTACACTGTCCCCATCAAACACTCCCAGGACAGGTACAGCACGGGGTTAGATACAGACTAAAGCTCCCTCTACACTGTCCCCATCAAACACTCCCAGGCCAGGTACAGCACGGGGTTAGATACAGACTAAAGCTCCCTCTACACTGTCCCCATCAAACACTCCCAGGACAGGTACAGCACGGGGTTAGATACAGACTAAAGCTCCCTCTACACTGACCCCATCAAACACTCCCAGGACAGGTACAGCACGGGGTTAGATACAGAGTAAAGCTCCCTCTGTACTGTCCCCATCAAACACTCCCAGGACAGGTACAGCACGGGTTTAGATACAGAGTAAAGCTTCCTCTACACTGTCCCCATCAAACAAACCCAGGACAGGTACAGCACGGGGTTAGATACAGAGTAAAGCTTCCTCTACACTGTCCCCATCAAACACTCCCAGGACAGGTACAGCACGGGGTTAGATACAGAGTAAAGCTCCCTCTACACTGTCCCCATCAAACACTCCCAGGACAGGTACAGCACGGGGTTAGATACAGAGTAAATCTCCCTCTGCACTGTCCCCATCAAACACTCCCAGGACAGGTACAGCACAGGGTTAGACACAGAGTAAAGCTCCCTCTGCACTGTCCCCATCAAACACTCCCAGGACAGGTACAGCACGGGGTTAGATACAGAGTAAAGCTCCCTCTACACTGTCCCCATCAAACACTCCCAGGACAGGTACAGCACGGGGTTAGATACAGAGTAAATCTCCCTCTGCACTGTCCCCATCAAACACTCCCAGGACAGGTACAGCACAGGGTTAGACACAGAGTAAAGCTCCCTCTGCACTGTCCCCATCAAACACTCCCAGGACAGGTACAGCATGGGGTTAGATACAGAGTAAAGCTCCCTCTACACTGTCCCCATCAAACACTCCCAGGACAGGTACAGCACGGAGTTAGATACAGAGTAAAGCTCCCTCTACACTGTCCTCATCAAACACTCCCAGGACAGGTACAGCACGGGGTTAGATACAGAGTAAAGCTCCCTCTACACTGTCCCCATCAAACACTCCCAGGACAGGTACAGCACGGGGTTAGATACAGAGTAAAGGTCCCTCTGCACTGTCCCCATCAAACACTCTTAGGACAGGTACAGCACGGGGTTAGATACAGAGTAAAGCTTCCTCTACACTGTCCCCATCAAACAAACCCAGGACAGGTACAGCACGGGGTTAGATACAGACTAAAGCTTCCTCTACACTGTCCCCATCAAACACACCAAGGACAGGTACAGCACGGGGTTAGATACTGAGTAAAGCTCCCTCGACACTGTCCCCATCAAACACTCCCAGGACAGGTACTGCACGGGGTTAGATACAGAGTAAAGCTCCCTCGACACTGTCCCCATCAAACACTCCCAGGACAGGTACAGCACGGGGTTAGATACAGAGTAAAGCTCCCTCTACACTGTCCCCATCAAACACTCCCAGGACAGGTACAGCACGGGGTTAGATACAGAGTAAAGCTCCCTCTACACTGTCCCCATCAAACACTCCCAGGACAGGTACAGCACGGGGTTAGATACAGAGTAAAGCTCCCTCGACACTGTCCCCATCAAACACTCCCAGGACAGGTACAGCACGGGGTTAGATACAGAGTAAAGCTCCCTCTACACTGTCCCCATCAAACACTCCCAGGACAGGTACAGCACGGGGTTAGATACAGAGTAAAGCTCCCTCTACACTGTCCCCATCAAACACTCCCAGGACAGGTACAGCACGGGGTTAGATACAGGGTAAAGCCACGTTCTATCTCTCGGACGGGAGAGAGAGTAAGCGAGAGTCTGGGCGTCGGCGAGGGTGGTCACACGGGCGGGGGAGGGAAATGCGGGAGGACGGTGGGGAGGAGGGGGGTCCGTTTGGGGGCAGGGAGGGGAGGGTGGGGCCGGGGATGGGTGGGTGGGATTAACGAGGTAAACTGCATGCCTTCATTCGACCATCTACATGCGCGACTGACGTCGTTCCCGGCGTGGAGTCCTCGTGTTCCGGGCTCCGGGTGGGGTCAGGGACACCTTCGGACGGAGCGTGGGATTCGGGGACAGAGACATCGGCGGAGGGCAGTGGGGTAAGGGGGACTCAGAAGTGAGCCCCTCTTACCCCCTCAACTGCACTGGTCAATCATCGAAAAGATCATCTGATTTCAAACAACTCGCTGCGTAATATATGTACATCCGGAAGGTCAATAAAGATGAATCAATGTTTCAGCAGTCTCCTGGTCTCCATCTTCCAATCGGGCATGGAGCGGGGTTAGATACAGAGTAAAGCTCCCTCTACACTGTCCCAATCAAACACTCCCAGGACAGGTACAGCACGGGGTTAGATACAGAGTAAAGCTCCGTCTACACTGTCCCCATCAAACACTCCCAGGATTGGTACAGACCGGGGTTAGATACAGAGTAAAGCTCCCTCTACACTGTCCCCATCAAACACTCCCAGGACAGGTACAGCACGGGGTTAGATACAGAGTAAAGCTCCCTCTACACTGTCCCCATCAAACACTCCCAGGACAGGTACAGCACGGGGTTAGATACAGAGTAAAGCTCCCTCTACACTGTCCCCATCAAACACACCCAGGACAGGTACAGCACGGGGTTAAATACAGAGTAAAGCTCCCACTACACTGTCCCCATCAAACACTTCCAGGACAGGTACAGCACGGGGTTAGATACAGAGTAAAGCTCCCTCTACACTGTCCCCATCAAACACTCCCAGGACAGGTACAGCACGGGGTTAGATACAGAGTAAAGCTCCCTCTACACTGTCCCCATCAAACACTCCCAGGACAGGTACAGCACGGGGTTAGATACAGAGTAAAGCTCCCTCTACACTGTCCCCATCAAACACTCCCAGGACAGGGACAGCACAGGGTTAGATACAGAGTAAAGCTCCCTCTACACTGTCCCCATCAAACACTCCCAGGACAGGTACAGCACGGGGTTAGATACAGAGTAAAGCTCCCTCTACACTGTCCCCATCAAACACACCCAGGACAGGTACAGCACGGGGTTAAATACAGAGTAAAGCTCCCACTACACTGTCCCCATCAAACACTTCCAGGACAGGTACAGCACGGGGTTAGATACAGAGTAAAGCTCCCTCTACACTGTCCCCATCAAACACTCCCAGGACAGGTACAGCACGGGGTTAGATACAGAGTAAAGCTCCCTCTACACTGTCCCCATCAAACACTCCCAGGACAGGTACAGCACGGGGTTAGATACAGAGTAAAGCTCCCTCTACACTGTCCCCATCAAACACTCCCAGGACAGGGACAGCACAGGGTTAGATACAGAGAAAAGCTCCCTCTACACTGTCCCCATCAAACACTCCCAGGACAGGTACAGCACGGGGTTAGATACAGAGTAAAGCTCCCTCTACGCTGTCCCCATCAAACACTCCTAGGACAGGTACAGCACGGGGTTAGATACAGAGTAAAGCTCCCTCTACACTGTCCTCATCAAACACTCCCAGGGCAGGTACAGCACGGGGTTAGATACAGAGTAAAGCTCCCTCTACACTGTCCCCATCAAACACTCCCAGGACAGGTACAGCATGGGGTTAGATACAGAGCAATGCTCCCTCTACACTGTCCTCATCATACACTCCCAGAACAGGTACAGCACGGGGTTAGATACAGAGTAAAGCTCCCTCTACATTCTCCAAAACAAACACTCCCAGGACAGGTACAGCGCAAGGTTAGATACAGAGTAAAGCTCTCTCTACACTGTCCCCATCAAACACTCCCAGGACAGGTACAGCACCGGGTTAGATACAGAGTAAAGCTCCCTCTACACTGTCCCCATCACACACTCCCAGGACAGGTACAGCACGAGTTTAGATACAGAGTAAAGCTCCCTCTACACTGTCCCCATCAAACACTCCCAGGACAGGTACAGCACGGATTGAGATACAGCGTAAAGCTCCCTCTACACTTTCCCCATCACACACTCCCAGGACAGGTACAGCACGGGATTAGATACAGAGTAAAGCTCCCTCTACCCTGTCCCCATCAAACACTCCCAGGACAGGTACAGCATGGGGTTAGATACAGAGTAAAGCTCCCTCTACACTGTCCCCATCAAACACTCCCAGGACAGGTACAGCACGGGGTTAGATACAGAGTAAATCTCCCCCTACACTGTCCCCATCAAACACTCCCAGGACAGGTACAGCACGGGGATAGATATAGAGTAAAGCTCCCTCTACACTCTCCCCATCAATCACTCCCAGGATAGGTACAGCACGGGGTTAGATACAGAGTAAAGCTCCCTCTACACTGTCCACATCAAACACTCCCAGGACAGGTACAGCACGGGGTTAGATACAGAGTAAAGCTCCCTCTACACTGTCCCCATAAGGCACTCCCAGGACAGGCACAGCACGGGGTTAGATACAGAGGAAAGCTCCCTCTACACTGTCCCCATCAAACACTCCCAGGACAGGTACCGCACGGGGTTAGATACAGAGTAAAGCTCCCTCTACACTGTCCCCATCAAACACTCCCAGGACAGGTCCAGCACGGGGTTAGATACAGAGTAAAGCTCCCTCTACACTGTCCCCATCAAACACTCCCAGGACAGGTACAGCACGGGGTTAGATACAATGTAAAGCTCCCTCTATGCTGTCCCCATCAAACACTCCCAGGACAGGGACAGCACAGGGTTAGATACAGAGTAAAGCTCCCTCTACACTGTACCCATCAAATACTCCCAGGACAGGCACAGCACGGGGTTAGATACAGAGTAAAGCTCCCTGTTCCCTGTCCCCATCAAACACTCCCAGGACAGGTACAGCACGGTGTTAGATACAGAGTAAATCTCCCTCTACACTGTCCCCATCAAACACTCCCAGGACAGGCACAGCACGGGGTTAGATACAGAGTAAAGCTCCCACTACACTCTTCCCATCAAACACTCCCAGGACAGGTACAGCACGGGGTTAGATACAGAGTAAAGCTCCCTCTTCCCTGTCCCCATCAAACACTCCCAGGACAGGTACAGCATGGGGTTAGATGCAGAGTAAAGCTCCCTCTACACTGTCCCCATCAAACACTCCCAGGACAGTTACAGCACGGGGTTAGATACAGAGTATAGCTCCCTCGACACTGTCCCCATCAAACACTACCAGGACAGGTACAGCACGGGGTTAGATACAGAGTAAAGCTCCCTCTACACTGTCCCCATCAAACACTCCCAGGACAGGTACAGCACAGGGTTAGATACAGAGTAAAGCTCCCTCTACACTGTCCCCATCAAACACTCCCAGGACAGGTACAGCACGGGGTTAGATACAATGTAAAGCTCCCTCTACACTGTCCCCATCAAACACTCCCAGTACAGGGACAGCACAGGGTTAGAAACAGAGTAAAGCTCCCTCGACACTGTCCCCATCAAACACTCCCAGGACAGGTACAGCACGGGGCTAGATACAGAGTAAAGCTCCCTCTACACT
Organism: Scyliorhinus torazame; assembly: GCF_047496885.1. Classification (NCBI taxonomy): domain Eukaryota; kingdom Metazoa; phylum Chordata; class Chondrichthyes; order Carcharhiniformes; family Scyliorhinidae; genus Scyliorhinus; species Scyliorhinus torazame. The sequence goes on from NW_027308437.1 coordinate 82,761, forward strand.
GTCCTCATCAAACACTCCCAGGACATGTGCAGCACGGGGTTAGATACAGAGTAAAGCTCCCTCTACACTGTCCCCATCAAACACTCCCAGGACAGGTACAGGACGGGGTTAGATACAGAGTAAATCTCCCTCTACACTGTCCCCATCAAACACTCCCAGAACAGGTACAGCACGGGGTTAGATACAGAGTAAATCTCCCTCTACACTGTCCCCATCAAACACTCCCAGGACAGGTACAGCACGGGGTGAGATACAGAGTAAAGCTCCCTCTACACTGTCCCCATCAAACACTCCCAGGACAGGTACAGCACGCGGTTAGATACAGAGTAAAGCTCCCTCTACACTGTCCCCATCAAACATTCCCAGGACAGATACAGCATGGGGTTAGATACAGAGTAAAGCTCACTCTACACTGTCCCCATCAAACACTCCCAGGACAGGTACAGCACGGGGTTAGATACAGAGTAAAGCTCCCTCTACACTGTCCCCATGAAACACTCCCAGGACAGGTACAGCACGGGGTTAGATACAATGTAAAGCTCCCTCTACACTGTCCCCATCAAACACTCCCAGGACAGGTACAGCACGGGGTTAGATACAGAGTAAAGCTCCCACTACACTGTCCCCATCAAACACTCCCAGGACAGGTACAGCACGGGGTTAGATACAATATAAGGCTCCCTCTACACTGTCCCCATCAAACACTCCCAGGACAGGGACAGCACAGGGTTAGATACAGAGTAAAGCTCCCTCGACACTGTCCCCATCAAACACTCCCAGGACAGGTACAGCACAGGGTTAGATACAGAGTAAAGCTCCCTCTACACTGTCCCCATCAAACACTCTTGAGGACAGGTACAGCACGGGGCTAGATACAGAGTAAAGCTCCCTCTACACTGTCCTCATCAAACACTCCCAGGACAGGTGCAGCACGGGATTAGATACAGAGTAAATCTCCCTCTACACTGTCCCCATCAAACACTCCCAGGACAGGTACAGCACGGGGTGAGATACAGAGTAAAGCTCCCTCTACACCGACCCATCAAACACTCCCAGGACAGGTACAGCACTGTGTTAGATACAGAGTAAAGCTCCCTCTACACTGTCCCCATCAAACACTCCCAGGACAGGCACAGCACGGGGTTAGATACAGAGTAAAGCACCCTCTTCCCTGTCCCCATCAAACACTCCCAGGACAGGTACAGCACGGGGTTAGATGCAGAGTAAAGCTCCCTCTACACTGTCCCCATCAAACACTCCCAGGACAGGTACAGCACGGGGTTAGATACAGAGTAAAGCTCCCTCTACACTGGCCCCATCAAACACTCCCAGGACAGGTACAGCACGGGGTTAGATACAGAGTAAAGCTCCCTCTACACTGTCCCCATCAAACACTCCCAGGACAGGCACAGCACGGGGTTTGATACAGAGTAAAGCTCCCTCTTCCCTGTCCCCATCAAACACTCCCAGGACAGGTACAGCACGGGGTTAGATGCAGATTAAAGCTCCCTCTACACTGTCCCCATCAAACACTCCCAGGACAGTTACAGCACGGGGTTAGATACAGAGTAAAGCTCCCTCGACACTGTCCCCATCAAACACTCCCAGGACAGGTACAGCACGGTGTTAGATACAGAATAAAGCTCCCTCTACACTGTTCCCATCAAACACACCAAGGACAGGTACAGCACGGGGTTAGATACAGAGTAAAGCTCCCTCTACACTGTCCCCATCAAACACTCCCAGGACAGGTACAGCACGGGGTTAGATACAGAATAAAGCTCCCTCTACACTGTTCCCATCAAACACACCAAGGACAGGTACAGCACGGGGTTAGATACAGAGTAAAGCTCCCTCTACACTGTCCCCATCAAACACTCCCAGGACAGGTACAGCACGGGGTTAGATACAGAGTAAAGCTCCCTCTACCCTGTCCCCATTAAACACTCCCAGGACAGGTACAGCATGGGGTTAGATACCGAGTAAAGCTCCCTCTACACTATCCCCATCAAACACTCCCAGGACAGGTACAGCACGGAGTTAGATACAGAGTAAAGCTCCCTCTACACTGTCCCCATCAAACACTCCCAGGACAGGTACAGCACGGGGTTAGATACAGAGTAAAGCTCCCTCTACACTGTCCCCATCAAACACTCCCAGGACAGGTACAGCACGGGGTTAGATACAGAGTGAAGCTCCCTCTACACTGTCCCCATCAAACACTCCCAGGGCAGGTACAGCACGGGGTTAGATACAGAGTAAAGCTCCCTCTACCCTGTCCCCATCAAACACTCCCAGGACAGGTACAGCATGGGGTTAGATACCGAGTAAAGCTCCCTCTACACTATCCCCATCAAACACTCTCAGGACAGGTACAGCACGGGGTTAGATACAGAGTAAAGCTCCCTCTACACTGTCCCCATCAAACACTCCCAGGACAGGTACAGCACGGGGTTAGATACAGAGTAAAGCTCCCACTACACTGTCCCCATCAAACACTCCCAGGACAGGTACAGCACGGGGTTAGATACAGAGTAAAGCTCCCACTACACTGTCCCCATCAAACACTCCCAGGACAGGTACAGCACGGGGTTGGATACAGAGTAAAGCTCTCTCTACACTGTCCCCATCAAACACTCCCAGGACAGGTACAGCACAGGGTTAGATACAGAGTAAATCTCCCTCTACACTGTCCCCATCAAACACTCCCAGGACAGGTACAGCACGGGGTTAGATACAGAGTAAAGCTCCCACTACACTGTCCCCATCAAACACTCCCAGGACAGGTACAGCACGGGGTTAGATACAATATAAGGCTCCCTCTACACTGTCCCCATCAAACACTCCCAGGACAGGGACAGCACAGGGTTAGATACAGAGTAAAGCTCCCTCGACACTGTCCCCATCAAACACTCCCAGGACAGGTACAGCACAGGGTTAGATACAGAGTAAAGCTCCCTCTACACTGTCCCCATCAAACACTCTTGAGGACAGGTACAGCACGGGGCTAGATACAGAGTAAAGCTCCCTCTACACTGTCCTCATCAAACACTCCCAGGACAGGTGCAGCACGGGATTAGATACAGAGTAAATCTCCCTCTACACTGTCCCCATCAAACACTCCCAGGACAGGTACAGCACGGGGTGAGATACAGAGTAAAGCTCCCTCTACACCGACCCATCAAACACTCCCAGGACAGGTACAGCACTGTGTTAGATACAGAGTAAAGCTCCCTCTACACTGTCCCCATCAAACACTCCCAGGACAGGCACAGCACGGGGTTAGATACAGAGTAAAGCACCCTCTTCCCTGTCCCCATCAAACACTCCCAGGACAGGTACAGCACGGGGTTAGATGCAGAGTAAAGCTCCCTCTACACTGTCCCCATCAAACACTCCCAGGACAGGTACAGCACGGGGTTAGATACAGAGTAAAGCTCCCTCTACACTGGCCCCATCAAACACTCCCAGGACAGGTACAGCACGGGGTTAGATACAGAGTAAAGCTCCCTCTACACTGTCCCCATCAAACACTCCCAGGACAGGCACAGCACGGGGTTTGATACAGAGTAAAGCTCCCTCTTCCCTGTCCCCATCAAACACTCCCAGGACAGGTACAGCACGGGGTTAGATGCAGATTAAAGCTCCCTCTACACTGTCCCCATCAAACACTCCCAGGACAGTTACAGCACGGGGTTAGATACAGAGTAAAGCTCCCTCGACACTGTCCCCATCAAACACTCCCAGGACAGGTACAGCACGGTGTTAGATACAGAATAAAGCTCCCTCTACACTGTTCCCATCAAACACACCAAGGACAGGTACAGCACGGGGTTAGATACAGAGTAAAGCTCCCTCTACACTGTCCCCATCAAACACTCCCAGGACAGGTACAGCACGGGGTTAGATACAGAATAAAGCTCCCTCTACACTGTTCCCATCAAACACACCAAGGACAGGTACAGCACGGGGTTAGATACAGAGTAAAGCTCCCTCTACACTGTCCCCATCAAACACTCCCAGGACAGGTACAGCACGGGGTTAGATACAGAGTAAAGCTCCCTCTACCCTGTCCCCATCAAACACTCCCAGGACAGGTACAGCATGGGGTTAGATACCGAGTAAAGCTCCCTCTACACTATCCCCATCAAACACTCCCAGGACAGGTACAGCACGGAGTTAGATACAGAGTAAAGCTCCCTCTACACTGTCCCCATCAAACACTCCCAGGACAGGTACAGCACGGGGTTAGATACAGAGTAAAGCTCCCTCTACACTGTCCCCATCAAACACTCCCAGGACAGGTACAGCACGGGGTTAGATACAGAGTGAAGCTCCCTCTACACTGTCCCCATCAAACACTCCCAGGGCAGGTACAGCACGGGGTTAGATACAGAGTAAAGCTCCCTCTACCCTGTCCCCATCAAACACTCCCAGGACAGGTACAGCATGGGGTTAGATACCGAGTAAAGCTCCCTCTACACTATCCCCATCAAACACTCTCAGGACAGGTACAGCACGGGGTTAGATACAGAGTAAAGCTCCCTCTACACTGTCCCCATCAAACACTCCCAGGACAGGTACAGCACGGGGTTAGATACAGAGTAAAGCTCCCACTACACTGTCCCCATCAAACACTCCCAGGACAGGTACAGCACGGGGTTAGATACAGAGTAAAGCTCCCACTACACTGTCCCCATCAAACACTCCCAGGACAGGTACAGCACGGGGTTGGATACAGAGTAAAGCTCTCTCTACACTGTCCCCATCAAACACTCCCAGGACAGGTACAGCACAGGGTTAGATACAGAGTAAATCTCCCTCTACACTGTCCCCATCAAACACTCCCAGGACAGGTACAGCACGGGGTTAGATACAGAGTAAAGCTCCCTCTACACTGTCCCCATCAAACACTCCCAGGACAGGTACAGCACGGGGTTAGATACAGAGTAAAGCTCCCTCTACACTGTCCCCATCAAACACTCCCAGGACAGGTACAGCACGGGGTTAGATACAGAGTAAAGCTCCCTCTACACTGTCCCCATCAAACACTCCCAGGACAGGTACAGCACGGGGTTAGATACAGAGTAAAGCTCCCTCTACACTGTCCCCATCAAACACTCCCAGGACAGGTACAGCACGGGGTTAGATACAGGGTAAAGCCACGTTCTATCTCTCGGACGGGAGAGAGAGTGAGCGAGAGTCTGGTCGTCGGGGAGGGTGGTCACACGGGCGGGGGAGGGAAATGCGGGAGGACGGTGGGGAGGAGGGGGGTCCGTTTGGGGGCAGGGAGGGGAGGGTGGGGCCGGGGATGGGTGGGTGGGATTAACGAGGTAAACTGCATGCCTTCATTCGACCATCTACATGCGCGACTGACGTCGTTCCCGGCGTGGAGTCCTCGTGTTCCGGGCTCCGGGTGGGGTCAGGGACACCTTCGGACGGAGCGTGGGATTCGGGGACAGAGACATCGGCGGAGGGCAGGGGGGTAAGGGGGACTCAGAAGTGAGCCCCTCTTACACCCTCAACTGCACTGGTCAATCATCGAAAAGATCATCTGATTTCAAACAACTCGCTTCGTAATATATGTACATCCGGAAGGTCAATAAAGATGAATCAGTGTTGCAGCAGTCTCCTGGTCTCCATCTTCCGATCGGACAGGGAGCGGGGTTAGATACAGAGTAAAGCTCCCTCTACACTGTCCCCATCAAACACTCCCAGGACAGGTACAGCACGGGGTTAGATACAGAGTAAAGCTCCCTCTACACAGTCCCCATCAAACACTCCCAGGACAGGTACAGCACGGGGTTAGATACAGAGTAAAGTTCTCTCTACACTGTCCCCATCAAACACTCCCAGGACAGGTACAGCACGGGGATAGATACAGAGTAAAGCTCCCTCTACACTGTCCCCATCAAACACTCCCAGGACAGGTACAGCACGGGGCTAGATACAGAGTAAAGCTCCCTCTACACTGTCCTCATCAAACACTCCCAGAACAGGTGCAGCACAGGGGTTGATACAGAGTAAAGCTCCCTCTACACTGTCCACATCAAACACTCCCAGGACAGGTACAGCACGGGGTGAGATACAGAGTAAAGCTCCCTCTACACTGTCCCCATCAAACACTCCCAGGACTGGTACAGCACGGGGTTAGATACAGAGTAAAGCTCCCTCTACACTGTCCCCATCAAACATTCACAGGACAGGCACAGCACGGGGTTAGATACAGAGTAAAGCTCCCTCTTCCCTGTCCCCATCAAACACTCCCAGGACAGGTACAGCACGGGGTTAGATACAGAGTAAAGCTCCGTCTACATTGTCCCCATCAAACACTCCCAGGACAGGCACAGCACGGGGTTAGATACAGAGTAAAGCTCCCTCTTCCCTGTCCGCATCAAACACTCCCAGGACAGGTACAGCACGGGGTTAGATGCAGAGTAAAGCTCCCTCTACACTGTCCCCATCAAACACTCCCAGGACAGTTACAGCACGGGGTTAGATACAGAGTAAAGCTCCCTCGACACTGTCCCCATCAAACACTCCCAGGACAGGTACAGCACGGGGTTAGATACAGAATAAAGCTCCCTCTACACTGTTCCCATCAAACACACCAAGGACAGGTACAGCACGGGGTTAGATACAGAGTAAAGCCCCCTCTACACTGTCCCCATCAAACACTCCCAGGACAGGTACAGCACGGGGTTAGATACAGAGTAAAGCTCCCTCTACACTGCCCCCATCAAACACTCCCAGGACAGGTACAGCACGGGGTTAGATACAGAGTAAAGCTCCCTCTACACTGTCCCCATCAAACACTCCCAGGACAGGTACAGCACAGGGGTAGATACAGAGTAAAGCTCCCTCTGCACTGTCCCCATCAAACACTCCCAGGACAGGTACAGCACGGGGTTAGATACAGAGTAAAGCTCCCTCTACACTGTCCCCATCAAACACTCCCAGGACAGTTACAGCACGGGGTTAGATACAGAGTAAAGCTCCCTCTACACTGTCCCCATCAAACACTCCCAGGACAGGTACAGCACGGGGTTAGATACAGAGTAAAGCTCCCACTACACTGTCCCCATCAAACACTCCCAGGACAGGTACAGCACGGGGTTAGATACAGAGTAAAGCTCCCTCTACACTGTCCCCATCAAACATTCCCAGGACAGGTACAGCACGGGGTTCGATACAGAGTAAAGCTGCCTCTACACTGTCCCCATCAAATACTCCCAGGACAGGTGCAGCACGGAGTTAGACACAGAGTAAAGCTCCCTCTACACTGTCCTCATCAAACACTCCCAGGACAGGTGCAGCACAGGGGTTAGATACAGAGTAAAGCTCCCTCTACACTGTCCCCATCAAACACTCCCAGGACAGGTACAGCACGGGGTGAGATACAGTGTAAAGCTCCCTCTACACTGTCCCCATCAAACACTCCCAGGACTGGTACAGCACGGGGTTAGATACAGAGTAATGCTCCCTCTACACTGTCCCCATCAAACACTCCCAGGACAGGCACAGCACGGGGTTAGATACAGAGTAAAGCTCCCTCTTCCCTGTCCCCATCAAACACTCCCAGGACAGGTACAGCACGGGGTTAGATACAGAGTAAAGCTCCGTCTACATTGTCCCCATCAAACACTCCCAGGACAGGCACAGCACGGGGTTAGATACAGAGTAAAGCTCCCTCTTCCCTGTCCGCATCAAACACTCCCAGGACAGGTACAGCACGGGGTTAGATGCAGAGTAAAGCTCCCTCTACACTGTCCCCATCAAACACTCCCAGGACAGTTACAGCACGGGGTTAGATACAGAGTAAAGCTCCCTCGACACTGTCCCCATCAAACACTCCCAGGACAGGTACAGCACGGGGTTAGATACAGAATAAAGCTCCCTCTACACTGTTCCCATCAAACACACCAAGGACAGGTACAGCACGGGGTTAGATACAGAGTAAAACTCCCTCTACACTGTCCCCATCAAACACTCCCAGGACAGGTACAGCACGGGGTTAGATACAGAGCAAATCTCCCTCTACACTGCCCCCATCAAACACTCCCAGGACAGGTACAGCACGGGGTTAGATACAGAGTAAAGCTCCCGCTACACTGTCCCCATCAAACACTCCCAGGACAGGTACAGCACGGGGTTAGATACCGAGTAAAGCTCCCTCTACACTGTCCCCATCAAACACTCCCAGGACAGATACAGCACGGGGTTAGATACAGAGTAAAGCTCCCTCTACACTGTCCCCATCACACCCTCCAAGGACAGAGACAGCAGAGGGTTTGATACAGAGTAAAGCTCCCTCTACACTGTCCGCATCAAACACTCCCAGGACAGATACAGCATTGGGTTAGATACAGAGTAAAGCTCCCTCGACACTGTCCCCATCAAACACTCCCAGGACAGGTGCAGCACGGGGTTAGATACAGAGTAAAGCTCCCTCTACACTGTCCCCATCAAACACTCCCAGGACAGGTACAGCATGGGGTTAGATACAGAGTAAAGCTCCCTCTTCACTGTCCCCATCAAACACTCCCAGGACAGGTACAGCACGGGGTTAGATACAGAGTAAAGCTCCCTGTACACTGTCCCCATCAAACACTCCCAGGACAGGTACAGCACGGGGTTAGATACAGAGTAAAGCTCCCTCTACACTGTCCCCATCAAACACTCCCAGGACAGGTACAGCATGGGGTTAGATACAATGTAAAGCTCCCTCTACACTGTCCCCATCAAACACTCCCAGGACAGGTACAGCACGGGGTTAGATACAGAGTAAAGCTCCCTCTACACTGTCCCCATCAAACACTCCCAGGACAGATACAGCACGGGGTTAGATACAGAGTAAAGCTCCCTGTCCCCATCAAACACGCCCAGGACAGGTACAGCACGGGGTTAGATACAGAGTAAAGCTCCCTGTCCCCATCAAACACTCCCAGGACAGGTACAGCACGGGGTTAGATACAGAGTAAAGCTCCCTCTACACTGTCCCCATCAAACACTCACAGTACAGGCACAGCATGGGGTTAGATACAGAGTAAAGCTCCCTCTACACTGTCCCCATCAAACACTCCCAGGACAGGTACAGCACGGGTTTAGATACAGAGTAAAGCTCCCTCTACACTGTCCCCATCAAACACTCCCAGGACAGGTACAGCATGGGGTTAGATACAGAGTAAAGCTCCCTCTTCACTGTCCCCATCAAACACTCCCAGGACAGGTACAGCACGGGGTTAGATACAGAGTAAAGCTCCCTGTACACTGTCCCCATCAAACACTCCCAGGACAGGTACAGCACGGTGTTAGATACAGAGTAAAGCTCCCTCTACACTGTCCCCATCAAACACTCCCAGGACAGGTACAGCACGGGGTTAGATACAGAGTAAAGCTCCCTCTACACTGACCCCATCAGACACTCCCAGGACAGGTATAGCATGGGGTTAGATACAGAGTAAAGCTCCCTCTTCACTGTCCCCATCAAACACTCCCAGGACAGGTACAGCACGGGGTTAGATACAGAGTAAAGCTCCCTGTACACTGTCCCCATCAAACACTCCCAGGACAGGTGCAGCACGGGGTTATATACACAGTAAAGCTCCCTCTACACTGTCCCCATCAAACACTCACAGTACAGGCACAGCATGGGGTTAGATACAGAGTAAAGCTCCCTGTACACTGTCCCCATCAAACACTCCCAGGACAGGTACAGCACGGGGTTAGATACAGAGTAAAGCTCCCTCTACACTGTCCCCATCAAACACTCCCAGGACAGGTACAGCATGGGGTTAGATACAGAGTAAAGCTCCCTCTTCACTGTCCCCATCAAACACTCCCAGGACAGGTACAGCACGGGGTTAGATACAGAGTAAAGCTCCCTGTACACTGTCCCCATCAAACACTCCCAGGACAGGTACAGCACGGTGTTAGATACAGAGTAAAGCTCCCTCTACACTGTCCCCATCAAACACTCCCAGGACAGGTACAGCACGGGGTTAGATACAGAGTAAAGCTCCCTCTACACTGACCCCATCAGACACTCCCAGGACAGGTATAGCATGGGGTTAGATACAGAGTAAAGCTCCCTCTTCACTGTCCCCATCAAACACTCCCAGGACAGGTACAGCACGGGGTTAGATACAGAGTAAAGCTCCCACTACACTGTCCCCATCAAACACTCCCAGGACAGGTACAGCACGGGGTTAGATACAGAGTAAAGCTCCCACTACACTGTCCCCATCAAACACTCCCAGGACAGGTACAGCACGGGGTTGGATACAGAGTAAAGCTCTCTCTACACTGTCCCCATCAAACACTCCCAGGACAGGTACAGCACAGGGTTAGATACAGAGTAAATCTCCCTCTACACTGTCCCCATCAAACACTCCCAGGACAGGTACAGCACGGGGTTAGATACAGAGTAAAGCTCCCTCTACACTGTCCCCATCAAACACTCCCAGGACAGGTACAGCACGGGGTTAGATACAGAGTAAAGCTCCCTCTACACTGTCCCCATCAAACACTCCCAGGACAGGTACAGCACGGGGTTAGATACAGGGTAAAGCTCCCTCTACACTGTCCCCATCAAACACTCCCAGGACAGGTACAGCACGGGGTTAGATACAGGGTAAAGCCACGTTCTATCTCTCGGACGGGAGAGAGAGTGAGCGAGAGTCTGGTCGTCGGGGAGGGTGGTCACACGGGCGGGGGAGGGAAATGCGGGAGGACGGTGGGGAGGAGGGGGGTCCGTTTGGGGGCAGGGAGGGGAGGGTGGGGCCGGGGGTGGGTGGGTGGGATTAACGAGGTAAACTGCATGCCTTCATTCGACCATCTACATGCGCGACTGACGTCGTTCCCGGCGTGGAGTCCTCGTGTTCCGGGCTCCGGGTGGGGTCAGGGACACCTTCGGACGGAGCGTGGGATTCGGGGACAGAGACATCGGCGGAGGGCAGGGGGGTAAGGGGGACTCAGAAGTGAGCCCCTCTTACCCCCTCAACTGCACTGGTCAATCATCGAAAAGATCATCTGATTTCAAACAACTCGCTTCGTAATATATGTACATCCGGAAGGTCAATAAAGATGAATCAGTGTTGCAGCAGTCTCCTGGTCTCCATCTTCCGATCGGGCAGGGAGCGGGGTTAGATACAGAGTAAAGCTCCCTCTACACTGTCCCCATCAAACACTCCCAGGACAGGTACAGCACGGGGTTAGATACAGAGTAAAGCTCCCTCTACACAGTCCCCATCAAACACTCCCAGGACAGGTACAGCACGGGGTTAGATACAGAGTAAAGTTCTCTCTACACTGTCCCCATCAAACACTCCCAGGACAGGTACAGCACGGGGATAGATACAGAGTAAAGCTCCCTCTACACTGTCCCCATCAAACACTCCCAGGACAGGTACAGCACGGGGCTAGATACAGAGTAAAGCTCCCTCTACACTGTCCTCATCAAACACTCCCAGAACAGGTGCAGCACAGGGGTTGATACAGAGTAAAGCTCCCTCTACACTGTCCACATCAAACACTCCCAGGACAGGTACAGCACGGGGTGAGATACAGAGTAAAGCTCCCTCTACACTGTCCCCATCAAACACTCCCAGGACTGGTACAGCACGGGGTTAGATACAGAGTAAAGCTCCCTCTACACTGTCCCCATCAAACACTCACAGGACAGGCACAGCACGGGGTTAGATACAGAGTAAAGCTCCCTCTTCCCTGTCCCCATCAAACACTCCCAGGACAGGTACAGCACGGGGTTAGATACAGAGTAAAGCTCCGTCTACATTGTCCCCATCAAACACTCCCAGGACAGGCACAGCACGGGGTTAGATACAGAGTAAAGCTCCCTCTTCCCTGTCCGCATCAAACACTCCCAGGACAGGTACAGCACGGGGTTAGATGCAGAGTAAAGCTCCCTCTACACTGTCCCCATCAAACACTCCCAGGACAGTTACAGCACGGGGTTAGATACAGAGTAAAGCTCCCTCGACACTGTCCCCATCAAACACTCCCAGGACAGGTACAGCACGGGGTTAGATACAGAATAAAGCTCCCTCTACACTGTTCCCATCAAACACACCAAGGACAGGTACAGCACGGGGTTAGATACAGAGTAAAGCCCCCTCTACACTGTCCCCATCAAACACTCCCAGGACAGGTACAGCACGGGGTTAGATACAGAGTAAAGCTCCCTCTACACTGCCCCCATCAAACACTCCCAGGACAGGTACAGCACGGGGTTAGATACAGAGTAAAGCTCCCTCTACACTGTCCCCATCAAACACTCCCAGGACAGGTACAGCACAGGGGTAGATACAGAGTAAAGCTCCCTCTGCACTGTCCCCATCAAACACTCCCAGGACAGGTACAGCACGGGGTTAGATACAGAGTAAAGCTCCCTCTACACTGTCCCCATCAAACACTCCCAGGACAGTTACAGCACGGGGTTAGATACAGAGTAAAGCTCCCTCTACACTGTCCCCATCAAACACTCCCAGGACAGGTACAGCACGGGGTTAGATACAGAGTAAAGCTCCCACTACACTGTCCCCATCAAACACTCCCAGGACAGGTACAGCACGGGGTTAGATACAGAGTAAAGCTCCCTCTACACTGTCCCCATCAAACATTCCCAGGACAGGTACAGCACGGGGTTCGATACAGAGTAAAGCTGCCTCTACACTGTCCCCATCAAATACTCCCAGGACAGGTGCAGCACGGAGTTAGACACAGAGTAAAGCTCCCTCTACACTGTCCTCATCAAACACTCCCAGGACAGGTGCAGCACAGGGGTTAGATACAGAGTAAAGCTCCCTCTACACTGTCCCCATCAAACACTCCCAGGACAGGTACAGCACGGGGTGAGATACAGAGTAAAGCTCCCTCTACACTGTCCCCATCAAACACTCCCAGGACTGGTACAGCACGGGGTTAGATACAGAGTAATGCTCCCTCTACACTGTCCCCATCAAACACTCCCAGGACAGGCACAGCACGGGGTTAGATACAGAGTAAAGCTCCCTCTTCCCTGTCCCCATCAAACACTCCCAGGACAGGTACAGCACGGGGTTAGATACAGAGTAAAGCTCCGTCTACATTGTCCCCATCAAACACTCCCAGGACAGGCACAGCACGGGGTTAGATACAGAGTAAAGCTCCCTCTTCCCTGTCCGCATCAAACACTCCCAGGACAGGTACAGCACGGGGTTAGATGCAGAGTAAAGCTCCCTCTACACTGTCCCCATCAAACACTCCCAGGACAGTTACAGCACGGGGTTAGATACAGAGTAAAGCTCCCTCGACACTGTCCCCATCAAACACTCCCAGGACAGGTACAGCACGGGGTTAGATACAGAATAAAGCTCCCTCTACACTGTTCCCATCAAACACACCAAGGACAGGTACAGCACGGGGTTAGATACAGAGTAAAACTCCCTCTACACTGTCCCCATCAAACACTCCCAGGACAGGTACAGCACGGGGTTAGATACAGAGCAAATCTCCCTCTACACTGCCCCCATCAAACACTCCCAGGACAGGTACAGCACGGGGTTAGATACAGAGTAAAGCTCCCGCTACACTGTCCCCATCAAACACTCCCAGGACAGGTACAGCACGGGGTTAGATACCGAGTAAAGCTCCCTCTACACTGTCCCCATCAAACACTCCCAGGACAGATACAGCACGGGGTTAGATACAGAGTAAAGCTCCCTCTACACTGTCCCCATCACACCCTCCAAGGACAGAGACAGCAGAGGGTTTGATACAGAGTAAAGCTCTCTCTACACTGTCCCCATCAAACACTCCCAGGACAGATACAGCATTGGGTTAGATACAGAGTAAAGCTCCCTCTACACTGTCCCCATCAAACACTCCCAGGACAGGTGCAGCACGGGGTTAGATACAGAGTAAAGCTCCCTCTACACTGTCCCCATCAAACACTCCCAGGACAGGTACAGCATGGGGTTAGATACAGAGTAAAGCTCCCTCTTCACTGTCCCCATCAAACACTCCCAGGACAGGTACAGCACGGGGTTAGATACAGAGTAAAGCTCCCTGTACACTGTCCCCATCAAACACTCCCAGGACAGGTACAGCACGGGGTTAGATACAGAGTAAAGCTCCCTCTACACTGTCCCCATCAAACACTCCCAGGACAGGTACAGCATGGGGTTAGATACAATGTAAAGCTCCCTCTACACTGTCCCCATCAAACACTCCCAGGACAGGTACAGCACGGGGTTAGATACAGAGTAAAGCTCCCTCTACACTGTCCCCATCAAACACTCCCAGGACAGATACAGCACGGGGTTAGATACAGAGTAAAGCTCCCTGTCCCCATCAAACACGCCCAGGACAGGTACAGCACGGGGTTAGATACAGAGTAAAGCTCCCTGTCCCCATCAAACACTCCCAGGACAGGTACAGCACGGGGTTAGATACAGAGTAAAGCTCCCTCTACACTGTCCCCATCAAACACTCACAGTACAGGCACAGCATGGGGTTAGATACAGAGTAAAGCTCCCTCTACACTGTCCCCATCAAACACTCCCAGGACAGGTACAGCACGGGGTTAGATACAGAGTAAAGCTCCCTCTACACTGTCCCCATCAAACACTCCCAGGACAGGTACAGCATGGGGTTAGATACAGAGTAAAGCTCCCTCTTCACTGTCCCCATCAAACACTCCCAGGACAGGTACAGCACGGGGTTAGATACAGAGTAAAGCTCCCTGTACACTGTCCCCATCAAACACTCCCAGGACAGGTACAGCACGGTGTTAGATACAGAGTAAAGCTCCCTCTACACTGTCCCCATCAAACACTCCCAGGACAGGTACAGCACGGGGTTAGATACAGAGTAAAGCTCCCTCTACACTGACCCCATCAGACACTCCCAGGACAGGTATAGCATGGGGTTAGATACAGAGTAAAGCTCCCTCTTCACTGTCCCCATCAAACACTCCCAGGACAGGTACAGCACGCGGTTATATACAGAGTAAAGCTCCCTGTACACTGTCCCCATCAAACACTCCCAGGACAGGTACAGCACGGGGTTATATACACAGTAAAGCTCCCTCTACACTGTCCCCATCAAACACTCACAGTACAGGCACAGCATGGGGTTAGATACAGAGTAAAGCTCCCTCTACACTGTCCCCATCAAACACTCCCAGGACAGGTACAGCACGGGGTTAGATACAGAGTAAAGCTCCCTCTACACTGTCCCCATCAAACACTCCCAGGACAGGTACAGCATGGGGTTAGATACAGAGTAAAGCTCCCTCTTCACTGTCCCCATCAAACACTCCCAGGACAGGTACAGCACGGGGTTAGATACAGAGTAAAGCTCCCTGTACACTGTCCCCATCAAACACTCCCAGGACAGGTACAGCACGGTGTTAGATACAGAGTAAAGCTCCCTCTACACTGTCCCCATCAAACACTCCCAGGACAGGTACAGCACGGGGTTAGATACAGAGTAAAGCTCCCTCTGCACTGACCCCATCAGACACTCCCAGGACAGGTATAGCATGGGGTTAGATACAGAGTAAAGCTCCCTCTTCACTGTCCCCATCAAACACTCCCAGGACAGGTACAGCACGCGGTTATATACAGAGTAAAGCTCCCTGTACACTGTCCCCATCAAACACTCCCAGGACAGGTACAGCACGGGGTTATATACACAGTAAAGCTCCCTCTACACTTTCCCCATCAAACACTCCCAGGACAGGTACAGCACGGGGTTAGATACAGAGTAAAGCTCTCTCTACACCGTCCCCATCAAACACTCCCAGGACAGGTACAGCACGGTGTTAGATACAGAGTAAAGCTCCCTCTACACTGTCCCCATCAAACACTCCCAGGACAGGTACAGTACGGTGTTAGATACAGAGTAAAGCTCCCTCTACACTGTGTCATGTGTGAGTACCTTTAAGACATGGATGTTTAAGCATATCAGAGAGTGGGTGGAGCTGAGGTCATGTCAGCCATTTTGCAGTTTAGTTTTGCAGTTTGAAAAGAGCTTGGCAGTGTCTGTGTTTTGCAGTGAGCTGGATCTCTGCCATAAAAGACCATCTCTGGGTCATTTGGGTGATTTAAACTCGTAATAGTAAAGCCTTTAACCTGATGTGATTCTGTTTTAAGGTGTTAAGTCTCTTGGAAGTTTGAAGGAACATTTTGAGGAATTATTTACTGTTGCAATATCTTTGAAATAAAGGGTGTTAATAGATCCAATGTTTATTTAAGATGTTAATTTGAGTTCATGGAATAAACATTGTTTTGTGTTTAAAAACCCACGTGTCCATAATTGTCATCCCACTCCTAGGGAACAAGCCGTGTGCTCGGAAAAGCAACAAATCCATTAAAGGGGGAGGTTGGTTGAACTCCATGATACATTTTGGGGTTCAGAAAAAGCCTCGCCCGTAACAATTGGGGGCTCGAGGGGGATAAAAGTCTATCTATTGGATTGGCTTTTGTGAACTTAAAGACAGTGAAGGATTGTTGCTTTTCCAGTGTGGTATTTTAGTTTAAGTGGGGAGAGTGTTGTGGACAATGGCTCTTTCAGAGGCCCAGAAGTTTTTTGGGGGGGTGGAGAAGGTCACACGTAGTACTTTACGGACAGAAACAAAAAGCAGACTGTTAGATTTGGCAAGAACATTGCAGTTAACATTAACTGACAAAATGCGAAAAGATGAGGTAATTATGGCGGTGATTAAGCATTTCAAGTTGCCTGAGATAGAGTTTGACTCATTGGAAATGGCAAAAATTCAGTTGCAAATTGAACAAATGGAACATGAGAAAGAATTAAGGCGGCTTGCATACGAGCGTGAGAGAGAGGAAAAAGAAAGAGAGAGTGGAAAAAGAAAAGGAGAGAGAAGAAAGGGGAAAAGAAAGAATAGCCCGAGCAGAACAAAAAGAAAAAGAAAGGGAGGTACAGATCAGGGAAAAAGATGAAGAGAGGGAGATTCAACTTCAGAAAATGGCCATGAACCATGACAATCAGTTAAAATTGGCAGACGTAAAGGGAAACGTACAGTTGGATGATCGTGATGAGGATAGTGAGAAAGAGCGTCATAGTCGAAGACTTGGTGGGAATCTATTTAAATATGTCGAAGCATTGCCAAGGTTTGACGAGAAGGACGTGGAAGCCTTTTTCATTTCATTTGAAAAGGTAGTTAAACAAATGAAATGGCCACAGGACATGTGGGTGTTACTGATTCAAACAAAGCTGGTAGGTAGAGCTAGTGAAGTGTTTGCATCACTACCGGAGGAGGTATCTGGAACGTATGAGGAGGTGAAGAAATCTATCTTAAGTGCATATGAGCTAGTGCCTGAAGCTTACAGACAAAGGTTTAGAAATTTAAGGAAATAATTTGGTCAAACATACATGGAGTTTGAAAGGCTCAAACAGAGTAAGTTTGATAGGTGGATAAGGGCTTTGAAAATAGACCAAACGTATGAAGCTCTCAGAGAAATTATACTTTTGGAGGAGTTTAAAAATTCAATTCTTGATGTAGTGAGAACTCATGTGGAAGAACAGAGGGTTAAAACTGCGAGATTAGCAGCGGAAATGGCAGATGATTATGAATTAGTTCATAAATCAAAGATTGGTTTCCGACATCAGTTTCAGCCGGTAAGGGATAGAAACTGGGGCCATGAGAAATACTCAAGTGGTAAAGGTAAAGGTGATCTGATGGGAGACAATAAAGAGAGTGTACCTCAGATTAAAAAAGAAATCCAGGAGGGTGGAAAAGAAATGAAAAGTTTCAGATGTTTTCACTGTAATAAACTAGGCCATGTAAAGTCACAGTGTTGGTGGTTGAAGAAAAGCATTGGGAAGGCTGATGTGGTAAAACAGGACAAGACAGTGGGGTTTGTTAAAGTGGTAAAGGAAAGCCCAAGGGAAGCGAAGGAGGTGCAAAAGATTGTACAGCCTGTTCAAGAAGTAATTGTTAAGAAGGTGCCAGATGTCTTTTAAGAATTTACTTGTGTGGGTAAAGTTTATTCATGTGTATCAGGAGGAGCAGGTAAAGAAGTCACAATTGTAAGAGATACAGGGGCTAGTCAATCTTTAATGGTAAGAGATGAGGAGTTATGTAGTTTGGGACGAATGTTGCCAGAAGAGGTGATGATATGTGGAATTCAGGGTGAGCGGTGTCGCGTTCCATTATATAAGGTAGGATTGGAAAGTCCAGTGAAGAGTGGTGAAGTGGTAGTAGGAGTAATAGAGGAACTATCTTGTCCAGGAATACAGTTTATCTTGGGTAATGATATAGCTGGATCGCAGGTGGGAGTGATGCCTACTGTGGTTGATAAGCCAGTGGAAAATCAGACAACTGAAGTGTTGAAGGACGAGTATCCTGGGATTTTTCCGGATTGTGTAGCAACAAGGTCGCAAAGTCACAGGTTAAGACAAGAGGAGAAATCAAAGAGTGAAGATGAAGTTGAAGTGCAATTATCAGAAACGATTTTTGATCAGATGGTTGAAAAAGGACATGAACAGGTGGAGGATGAGGCGGATATTTTTAGTTCAGGAAAATTGGCGGAGTTACAACAGAAAGATGTAGAAATAAAACGGATATATCAGAAAGCATATACGGAAGAGGAATCTGAGAGTATACCAGAGTTTTATTACTGTAAAAATGATTTCTTGATGAGAAAATGGAGACCTGTACATATGCAGGCGGATGAAAAGTGGGCAGAGGTTCATCAAGTAGTATTGCCGGCAGGGTATAGAAAGGAGGTGTTGCGAGTTGCATATGAGGTACCAGTGGGAGGTCATTTGGGAATAAGGAAAACTCAAGCTAAAATCCAGGAACATTTTTATTGGCCTGGACTACATAAAGATGTAGTTAAATTTTGTCGATCATGTCTCACATGTCAAGTGATAGGGGAACCTCAAGCAGTGATAAAACCAGCACCCTTAATACCATTCCTGCATTTGAGGAACCATTTACAAGGGTCCTCATCGATTGTGTAGGACCGCTTCCTAAAACAAAAAGTGGGAATCAATATATTTTGACTATAATGGATGTGTCTACTAGGTTTCCAGAGGCCATTCCCGTACGTAATATTACAGCTAAAAGGATTGTGGAGGAGTTACTTAAATTCTTTGCGAGATATGGGCTACCCACAGAAATTCAATCGGATCAAGGAACGAATTTTCCTTCAAAGTTATTCAAAGAAGTTATGGATAGCTTAGGAATAAAACAATTTAAATCAACTGCGTACCATCCAGAATCGCAGGGAGCGTTAGAAAGGTGGCATCAGACAGTAAAGACAGTGTTGAGGGCGTATTGTCAAGATTATCCAGAGGATTGGGATAAAGGAATCCCATTCATACTGTTTGCAATTAGGGATGCACCTAATGAGTCTACCAAATTCAGTCCTTTTGAACTAATTTTTGGTCATGAGGTAAGAGGACCACTTAAATTGATTAAGGAGAAATTGGTGGGTGAGAAATCGGAAGTTACACTATTGGATTACGTGTCAAATTTTAGGGAACGATTAAATAGAGCAGGTGAATTGGCCGGACAACATTTGAAAGTTGCACAAAATGTGATGAAACGGGCAGCGGACAAGAAATCCAAAGTTCGTAGTTTTGCCAGTGGGGATAAAGTTTTAGTGTTGTTACCAGTGGTAGGTGAGCCTTTAAAAGCGAGGTTTTAGGGACCTTATCAGATTGAAAGGAAATTAAGTGAGGTGAATTATGTGGTAAAAACACCAGATCGAAGGAAGACTCACCGAGTGTGTCATGTGAATATGCTTAAAAGGTACTTTGAAAGGGAAGGAGAGAAAAAGGGGGTTTTAATGATTCTAACTCAAAGTGACGAACCAAATCCAGGTGACTGTGAATTTGACATACCTCAAATTAAATTGGAAAATGAGGACATTCTTAAAAATTGGGATGAATTGTTGTTACCTTCCAGAGGAAAAACAGGCTGACCTGAAAGTGTTATTGATATCACATTGGCAAGTTTGTAGGGATAAATTGGGAAGTACTAAAATGGCTATACATGATGTAGATGTGGGAAATGCTGTTCCAATCAAACAACATCCATATAGACTTAATACTTTAAAATTGGCACAGGTTAACAGAGAGATTGAGAGTATGCTTAAAAATGGCATGATTGAAGTGGGTTGCAGCCAATGGAGCTCACCCATAGTGATGGTACCAAAACCAGACGGTACCCAACGGTTGTGTGTGGACTATAGAAAGGTTAATGCAGTTACAAGAACGGACTCTTATCCTATCCCACGTTTGGAGGATTGCATTGAGAAAGTGGGACAATCCGCTTTTATTTTCAACTTCCAGACTCCGAAACAATATTTAAAACATCGTATGGAGTTCTTCGATCGACTTCAGGTGGCGGGTTTGGCGATTAACCTCGCCGAAAGTGAATTGGGAGAAGCCCGAATCACTTTCCTTGCGGAGTTTCCGATACCCTCAAGGCGAAGGGAGGCAATGCGGTCTCCCAGCATGAATGAATTTGATCGAACCTTTGTGCAAAGTTTTTGTGGCGTGATTACTCCACTGATGGACTTGCTAAAGAAACCTAAAAAATGTCAATGGACAGCGGACTTTCAACAGGCATTTGACTGCCTGACAGCTGTGATCACCAATGCTCCTGTATTGGAGAATTGCAAGGGACTCTGTGGTCAGATTGAACTAAAGTATCTGATTCGAAAGAGAAATGCCAAGGAGTAGAGGAATGGATGTATCGTGCAGAGACTTTGTTCAAAGAGGCTGTCAATCGAGAAGAATTTCGGTTGGAGGAAGAAGAACAAAGAAAAATGGACTATATTATTACATCTGTTTGAGTGTGTTGTTTTCTTTCAATGAAAATGTATATTTAACGTGTACATTTCTCAGTGGAAGGTGCAAAAGTGAAAAATGAAACCACCTTGAAGTTGATGGTTTATTTTTTTTCTTGGGGGGGAGGTGTCATGTGAGAGTACCTTTAAGGCTTGGAAGTTGAAGCAATGTACCTTTAAGAAAACAGTGATGTCAGAGAGTGGGTGGAGCTGAGGTCAGGTCAGCCATTTTGCAGTTTAGTTTTGCAGTTTGAAGAGAGCTTGGCAGTGTCTGTGTTTTGCAGTGAGCTGGATCTCTGTCATGAAAGACTATCTCTGGATCATTTGGGTGATTTAACCTCATAACAGTAAAGCCTTTAACCTGATGTGTTTCTGTTTAAAGGTGTTAAGTCTCTTGGAGGTTTGAAGGAACATTTTGAGGAAGTGTTTACTGTTGCAATATTTTCTGAGTTATCTTTGAAGTAAGGGGTGTTAAGAGATCCAATGTTTATTTAAGATGTTAAGTTGAGTTCATGGAATAAACATTGTTTTGTGTTTAAAAACCCACGTGTCCATAATTGTAATCCCATTCCTGGAGAACAAGCCGTGTGCTTCAAAAGCAACAACCCATAAAAGGGAGAGGTTGGTTGAACTCCAAGATAAATTTTGGGGTTCTGAAAATGCCTCGCCCATAACAACTGTCCCCATCAAACACTCGCAGGACAGGTACAGCACGGGGTTAGATACAGAGTAACGCTCCCTCTACACTGTCCCCATCAAACACTCCCAGGACAGGTACAGCACGGGGTTAGATACAGAGTAAAGCTCCCTCTACACTGTCCCCATCAAACACTCCCAGGACAGGTACAGCACGGGGTGAGATACAGAGTAAAGCTCCCTCTACACTGTCCCCATCAAACACTCCCAGGACAGGTACAGCACGGGGTTAGATACAGAGTAAAGCTCCCTCTACACTGTCCCCATCAAACACTCCCAGGACAGGTACAGCACGGGGTTAGATACAGAGTAAAGCTCCCTCTATACTGTCCCCATCAAACACTCCCAGGACAGGTACAGCACGGGGTTAGATACAGAGTAAAGCTCCCTCTACACTGTCCCCATCAAACACTCCCAGGACAGGTACAGCACGGGGTTAGATACAGAGTAAAGCTCCCTCTATACTGTCCCCATCAAACACTCCCAGGACAGGTACAGCACGGGGTTAGATACAGAGTAAAGCTCCCTCTACACTGTCCCCATCAAACACTCCCAGGACAGGTACAGCACGGGGTTAGATACAACGTAAAGTTCCCTCTACACTGTCCCCATCAAACACTCCCAGGACAGGTACAGCACGGGGTAAGATACAGAGCAAAGCTCCCTCTATACTGTCCATATCAAACACTCCCAGGACAGGTACAGCACGGGGTTAGATACAGAGTAAAGCTCCCTCTACACTGTCCCCATCAAACACTCCCAGGACAGGTACAGCACGGAGTTAGACACAGAGTAAAGCTCCCTCTACACTGTCCCCATCAAACACTCCCAGGACAGGTACAGCACGGGGTTAGATACAGAGTAAAGCTCCCTCTACACTGTCCCCATCAAACACTCCCAGGACAGGAACAGCACGGGGTTAGATACAGAGTAAAGCTCCCTCTACACTGTCCCCCATCAAACACTCCCAGGACAGGTACAGCACGGGGTTAGATGCAGAGTAAAGCTCCCTCTACACTGTCCCCATCAAACACTCCCAGGACAGGTACAGCACGGGGTTAGATACAGAGTAAAGCTCCCTCTACACTGTCCCCATCAAACACTCCCAGGACAGGTACAGGACGGGGTTAGTCACAGAGTGAAGCTCCCTCTGCACTGTCCCCATCAAACACTCCCAGGACAGGTACAGCACGGGGTTAGATACAGAGTAAAGCTCCCTCTACACTGTCCCCATCTAACACTCCCATGACTGGTACAGCACGGGGTCAGATACAGAGTAAAGCTCCCTCTACACTGTCCCCAACAAACACTCCCAGGACAGGTACAGCACGGGGTTAGATACAGAGTAAAGCTCCCTCTACACTGTCCCCATCAAACACTCCCAGGACAGGGACAGCACGGGGTTAGATACAGAGTAAAGCTCCCTCTACACTGTCCCCATCAAACACTCCCAGGACAGGTACAGCACGGGGTTAGATACAGAGTAAAGCTCCCTCTACACTGTCCCCATCAAACACTCCCAGCACAGGAACAGCACGGGGTTAGATACAGAGTAAAGCTCCCTCTACACTGTCCCCATCAAACACTCCCAGCACAGGAACAGCACGGGGTTAGATACAGAGTAAAGCTCCCTCTACACTGTCCCCATCAAACACTCCCAGCACAGGAACAGCATGGGGTTAGATACAGAGTAAAGCTCCCTCTACACTGTCTCCATCAAACACTCCCAGCACAGGTACAGCACGGGGTTAGATACAGAGTAAAGCTCCCTCTACACTGTCTCCATCAAACACTCCCAGGACAGGTACAGCATGGGGTTAGATACAGAGTAAAGCTCCCTCTACACTGTCCCCATCAAACACTCCCAGGACAGGTACAGCACGGGGTTAGATACAGAGTAAAGCTCCCTCTGCACTGTCCCCATCAAACACTCCCAGGACAGGTATAGCTCGGGGTTAGATACAGAGTAAAGCTCCCTCTACACTGTCCCCATCAAACACTCCCAGGACAGGTACAGCACGGGGTTAGATACAGACTAAAGCTCCCTCTGCACTGTCACCATCAAACACTCCCAGGACAGGTACAGCACGGGGTTAGATACAGAGTAAAGCTCCCTCTACACTGTCCCCATCAAACACTCCCAGGACAGGTACAGCACGGGGTTAGATACAGAGTAAAGCTCCCTCTACACTGTCCCCATCAAACACTCCCAGGACAGGTACAGCACGGGGTTAGATACAGAGTAAAGCTCCCTCTACACTGTCCCCATCAAACAATCCCAGGACAGGTACAGCACGGGGTTAGACACAGAGTAAAGCTCCCTCTGCACTGTCCCCATCAAACACTCACAGGACAGGCACAGCACGGGGTTAGATACAGAGTAAAGCTCCCTCTACACTGTCCCCATCAAACACTCCCAGGACAGGTACAGCACAGGGTTAGACACAGAGTAAAGCTCCCTCTGCTCTGTCCCCATCAAACACTCACAGGACAGGCACAGCACGGGGTTAGATACAGAGTAAAGCTCCCTCTACACTGTCCCCATCAAACACTCCCAGGACAGGTACAGCACGGGGTTAGACACAGAGTAAAGCTCCCTCTACACTGTCCCAATCAAACACTACCAGGACAGGCACAGCACGGGGTTAGATACAGAGTAAAGCTCCCTCTACACTGTCCCCATCAAACACTCCCAGGACAGGTACAGCACGGGGTCAGATACAGAGTAAAGCTCCCTCTACACTGTCCCCATCAAACACTCCCAGGACAGGTACAGCACGGGGTTAGATACAGAGTAAAGCTCCCTCTACACTGTCCCCATCAAACACTCCCAGGACAGGTACAGCACGGGGTTAGATACAGAGTGAAGCTCCCTCTACACTGTCCCCAGCAAACACTCCCAGGACAGGTACAGCACGGGGTTAGATACAGAGTAAAGCTCCCTCTGCACTGTCCCCATCAAACACTCCCAGGACAGGTACAGCATGGGGTTAGATACAGAGTAAAGCTCCCTCTACACTGTCCCCATCAAACACTCCCAGGACAGGTACAGCACGGGGTTAGATACAGAGTAAAGCTCCCTCTACACTGACCCCATCAAACACTCCCAGGACAGGTACAGCACGGGGTTCGATACAGAGTAAAGCTCCCTCTACACTGTCCCCATCAAACACTCCCAGGACAGGTACAGCACGGGGTTAGACACAGAGTAAAGCTCCC